>NW_028293383.1:0-20058 GCF_964106645.2 Podarcis pityusensis
GTCATGCTATCGGCAAGATGTTGGACGAAAACGCCGCCCTGCGCCGGGAGCTACAGGACAGTGAGAAAAAGGGCTACAGGCGGGGGCTAGAAAGCGCAGCTCAAGAGTTACGAAGCTTCGCCAAAACAAAGCGGCGTTCTGTAGAGGTGTTGGGTGGAAGGTCAGGCGATCTCGAGCGGATATGGACTATTGAGCACTGCGCGGAAGTTGTGGGAAAAAAAGCCGCACCCGACACCGAAGCGGGAGATAGTTAGATGGGCTTGAAAGCGCCGTGGAAACGGCACTATCGGGACTACCTCATCAATCGCTCGTATGCGATGCGCGGTGATGACTACCACTACTATGGAACTCCCCCGGTGGGCAAGCCGTCCGTTAATGGCTACTTTCAAGACCTCAAAAGTCTAAAAAGGGCAATTGATCGGGCACTCGTCGCACCCACCCTCGAGACCGCCGATGATTAAGGGGGAGCGGCTCGAGCTGAGTCTGCCCTGGCCTCCGTCACTGAACACCCTCTACGCCACGGTGAGAGGCCGCAGGGTGCTCTCTAGAGCGTGTTATGAACTCACAGGCAAGGCGAGCAGAGGCCTGAAACGTGAAATCCAGGCGAACCTACACTTTACTACCCAACGCTTGGGTAAAAGCACAAACCCTCGTTTTGCCTTTTCGTGTTTGACAACGACGAGTTCGATACCAGCCGCGGCGGCCTCTACTTTGGCGATTTCTCCGGTATAGCCCTGGTCCGCAAAAGCTATTTTGACGGATTCTTGGGTCACCTCTTGAATTTGCTTGGACAGGTCGGCCACTTGAGCGCGTTCCTGCTCATTAGCTGGAGTCACCACTACCGCAAGCAGCATTCCTAAGGTATCCACTGCGGCATGTACCTTGCTGCCACGTATTTTCTTATGCTCATCAAAGCCCGCTCGGTACCCACTTTCAGGACTACTCCTTAGCGTTCTACCATCAAGGACAACAGCGCTCGGATTCGCTTGGCGAGCTTGTGCTAGCCGCAAGATGCTCCTGAGGTCGTGCGCCATAGCCTCAAACACACCTGCCTCCAGCCAGCGTCTGCTTTGTTGGTAAACCGCTTCCCAAGGTGGAAAGTCGCTGGGCAGATAGCGCCAGGGAGAACCTGTCTTGACCATCCACTTAAGTGCGTCAAATACCTCTCTTAGCTCATATTTGCGTTGTGGCGCGGTTTCGCTTATAAGGCTGAGATATGGCGCAACAAACGCCCATTCTTCGTCTTTGCTATCGCTTGGGTAGCCTCGCCGCTTCATCCCTAAGCCTACTTCTTCAGTTCATAACACGCTCTAAGGCCGGGAGAGCGTACAAGAGGGCAGTAGCCGAGGTGGTGATGGTTGAGAGAGCAGCAAGAGGCTACAGAGCGCCGGTAAAGCTAACCCTCATCTTGTACCCGCCTGACAAAAGACGGAGGGATTTATCGAACTCAATCAAGTGCCTCGAGGATTCCTTAACAGCTGCGGGAGTCTGGGAGGATGACTTTTTGGTTGCTCGGCTAGAAGTCATTCGCGGCCTGCCCTCACGACAGCAGGGCGGCAGCGTCAGTGTCGTAGTGGAGGTGTTGTGATGAAAGTACGTTTTGAGTTGACCCAGGCAAGTTTGAAGAGATGGAACAAACCTTAGAGTTCAAGATGAATATTGCCCAGTGGCGTGCTCTTTCGGATGGCCTGCGAGACTTCGACAGGTACGCAACCACCTCAAACCATACAGTGGACGACCTTTATCAGGTCACTGTCCCAAGCGTTGGCGAGAGTTGAAGAGACACGTACTGGCAGGTTTGAGGTAGAGGACGGCAACCCTGCTATAGAGCCCGCCAAACCCTAAACCAAAAACAAGCGCCGCCTGTTGCGAGCAGGCGGCAGGCCATTAAGGAGAGATTTATGACGGCAAACCACGTACTAGCGTCGTTCGGAATGACCGAAAGCCAAGCGCACGCCGTACTCAAAGACGTTGCGCTTGATAGTGGTTACGACTTCAATGAGTGTGACCTGTTCGCGCTCTCTGCCGCTATCGTCTGGCAGCGATTAAAACTACACGAGACAGTCGAAGCGATTAGTCAGCTAGCCCAACCCTAGACGATAAAGCCCCGACCGCGAATCGGGGCAAGCGCACAACGTACATCATGATAGCGCACCGGAAACGGGATAAACCCTTGACCCAAACGCTAGAGAGTCCTATTGCCACATGGCTCGAGCCGCAGCACCTACCCTCAACCCTCAGACGCTACCTAGCCCAAGAACTCCTAGACGAGCTCAGGCATCCCAAGTGGCGCATCGTAGCCATAGACGACGACTACACGCCCTCACGCGGGCATCCCAAAGACAAGCCAGCCGGAAGAGGCCCAGCAGGGCAGGGTAAAGCCGACCTTAGCGGCAGCGTACACGCTCTGCTCTTCGACGTTGAAAGGGTGTGGGAGCTAGGGATTAACCATAAGCACTATGTTCTCTTGACCGCATTGGACTTTGAACGGTGGGGTAAAGAGCATATGACAGGACACTCGGCAGTCCTCGAGCGGCTCCTGTGGAATAACCGGACTGTGTTTGCTCAAGCTCTAGATGGTTACGGCACGTCAAAGCACGCCTGTATCAGACTCAACACGACAGCCGCAGATGCAGAGGCGCTCGAGTCACTTTTGGACATCGCTTACGTCTGTCGCGTTGGATAGCTATGCGCATATCGTAAAAGTGTGCTATATTTTTTAGCATACGAGAACTGACTAAGTAGCCCGCCACTCTTCGGAGTGAGCGGGCTTTTTCTTTGGCCAGCACTTGAGCCGAAATCAAGCTATTTCTAACAACATTCGCGCCTGTCACGTAAGTAAGCGTGGCCAGCACTTGGGAGATCGTGATGAACTGGACGCCATTAGAGACTCATCCTGCGCCTGTTATGGCTACAGGCGAGACACCCAAGCGTTATCTCACAAGGCTCGAGCGGTGGAGCTGTGACCTGTTGGGACGCTACCGCAAGGCACTGAGGGAAGCAGGCGACCCGTCACCCCTCAGACGTTACTGGCGAGGCTTCGTGTTGACGGTGGAGCGAGGGAGTAGGGAGTAGCCCAAAGAAAGGAGGGAGATGGCAAAGAAAGTTGGAAGGCCAGCGCAAGACAGGCAGAGCATGGTTCAGATGCTTGTCGAGGCAGTTTTACTTGGGGACAGTAAGGCAGCAAAAAAATACGGAGTGACGCTCCAGACGCTGCGAAACTACCGCGAGGTATTACAAAACGACCCTAGTTTTTTTGAATTATTTGAACAAGCCTCGAGAGCGCTTGTCATTCAGCCTTGGGCTGATGATCTAAATGACGCTTTAGCCCGAACCGTTACTAAGATGGTCAGCATGGTCGAGGCGCAAGTCAACGGTGAGCCTGAAGCGCTCGAGGCTGTGACGAAAGCCTTTACCGCCATGAGTGAAATGCAATTAGCACGGGAGGTGCTCGGTGCTGCAAATAGTAACCAAGATGCAGCGCCTGCAACGGCAGGTAGGCCAGCATCGCCGTCCTACCGCTCTAACATCAACTGAGCCCCCGCCCCTCCTCGAGTTCATTCCGAGCGTCAGTCCGGACTTCAGCGCACCCGTTCACCTCACGCCCTTCATTGACATCCTCGAGCGTTCCAAGCATGAGGAGGTCAGGGCGGTCATCAGCACGCCACCGCAGCACGCCAAGAGTCAGAGCACACTACACGCGCTCGTGCATCGCCTCATGACGCACCCCAAGAGCCGGAACGCCTACGTTACCTACGCTACGCAGTTTGCCCGTGACCAAAGCTACATCGCCCGTCACATTGCCGAGCGTGCAGGACTAGGGCTCGAGCAAGAGTCGCTAGACCGGTGGCGTACCGCTTCAGGTGGTGGGCTGCTCTTTGGTGGTATCGGCGGCCGCTCACAGGTAGCGCTGTTGACGGGCTCATGGTAGTAGACGACCCGCTCAAGTCTAGGGTTGAAGCCGAAAGTGCGCTCATGCGTCAGCGGATCTACGACTGGTTTACCTCCGTTGCCCTGACCCGCGTTCACCCGGGTGCGTCCGTAGTCATCATTCAAACTCGCTGGCATCAGGACGATCTAGCAGGGCGGCTCATCGCTCAAGGCTGGGACGAGGTGAGGCTACCCGCTATCAGCGAGGCAGGCGAGGCGCTATGGCCTGAAGCAAGGCCGCTCGAGTGGTTACAAGAGCAGCGTTCCCGCATTGGTGAGCACGACTGGTATGCGCTCTACCAGGGCGAACCCAGACCAAGAGGCGGCGCGGTTTTCAGAGGCGCAACCTACTACGACGAGCTGCCCACGAACGGCTACCGGGAGGGTGTCGGTGCCGACTTTGCCTATACCGCCAAGGCTCGAGCGGACTACTCCGTTGCCATTAGAGGCCGGGTGATAGGCGATGTGCTCTACCTGACCGATATGGTGCGGCGGCAGGTCGAGACGCCTGACTTCCTCGCACTCCTGAGAGCGCACAGCATGACGCGGCTCAGTTCGTACATGAGTGGGACTGAGAAGGCGCTGGCGCAACTAGGGCCGCGTGAGGGCGTGCAGATCGACATGCTCCCGGCGAAGGGCGACAAGTTCGCTCGGGCTCAGCCGACAGCCGCACGGTGGAACGAGGGGCGCATCAGGCTCCCGCGTAACGCGCCGTGGGTAGATGAGCTACTGAGTGAGGTGCTCGAGTTCACGGGTGTCTCAGATAAACACGACGACATTATCGACGCGCTGGCGTCTTTGCATGATGCGCTGATGCTTACTGCTGAGAAGAAGAAAACAGATCCCGATCTTGCCCGTCGAATCGCTGGGAATTTCCTTTAATGAGGGAGGCTAGATGAATTTACTAGACACAAGAGTCAAAGCCTTCCTCAAGGAAGTGGAGGCTCGAGCTAGAGAGCGTGCCTCGGCTTTTGAATGGGCAACGGGAAGGCTCAACCTAACGGCAGAGGACATCATCCCTTCAGTAAGCGCAGGAGAACGCGACGCCCTTGAGCGTCTAGCCAAGCAAGCGCAGAGCTACGGCCCGCACGCCCTCGACGTGCTCAAGAATGGCACCATTGGTTCAATCAACTGGGGTGAAGGTAACGACGAGATGATGCGAGAGTTACGCATTCCTCAGCTCGTCACCAAGTTTCACCTGCAAGGCCGCGTAACGGGCATGGTCGCAGGTCACGTCTACCTGCCCGAAGATTCGTTTAGCTGGCCTATCCAGCGTCTAGGCGGCTACATCGAGCCGTTAAGAGATCCTGATGATGTGGACTACGAGTGGGGCATCTATCAGGCACTCCCTACTCACCTGGACGGCACAGGGCATGAGCGCTGGCGAGTACGCATCTACGACCTTGAGGCCAAGGCGCTCTATGAATGGGAGAACCTGCGGAACGCTTACGAGATCGGCGACGTTCCCGACCCACGTACCGACGTGAAGATGCCGCGCTACGCCATCCTGAATGAGGACGTTGACGGTCTGCCTTACGGCGAGTTTATGGCAGCGTTGCCGCTTCTTAGAGGCGAGCTTGCAGCACAGATGCGCTCAGACCGGGCGGCAGAGGCTACCTCGAGCCCTCAGCTTGTCATCAAGGGTGAGGCGCAGGGCTATGAGCAGCGCGGCCCTACTCGTGTCATCCTGCTTGACGAGAATGGCGATGCGCGTTACCTGACGCCGGGAGACCTCGAGAGTCTGCACGCAAGCCATGACCGGAAGCTCGACCGGCTGCGGTTATTCCTGAATCTGCCGGGTGGTGTGTCGGGAGCGCAAGTACCCTCGGGCTCGGCTTTGCAAGAGATGAATATCAAGTACACGGCAAGCTGCACAACACACGCAGAAGTCTTATCCGACATCATTAGTGACTTGGTAGAGGATTACTTCGACGCTGCCGAGGTGCAGGGAGAAGCGCCAAGGATAGCCGTCAACGTCAACCGTGCGTACCTGCAAGCGCAGATTACCGAGAATGTGGTGCTGCTTAATGACAAGGGTTTGATGGACAAGCCGAGCGCCGTGCGTATCCTCTCGCAGTTCTATCGAGAGTGGGATGACGACACGGTTGAGAAGTTTATTGCAAGCTTTTCGGGTGAGCAGAAGCCTGTAAGGGCTGATGTACCCGGAACCAGAGGACAGGCCGAGACCCTAACCGAAAGGCTCGAGCCTCAAGCACAGACGCCTAATCAGCCTCAAGCACCGATGCCCTTAAACCGTGAGCCTCGGAGATCTTGACATGACCCTGCCTCGCGTCACCTCACGACTTCAGGCGTTCAATCCTGCCACATGGGAGCCGGTAAGCGCTGAGTACGCCGCCTTGAATCCTGCCGCTGTCGTCTGGCGAAATGTCACGACTGACATCGAGACGGGTGAGGAGGCCATCGTGCATCCTGCTAACGCGCCTGAAGAAGAGTTTAGCCAGGGCGAGGTGAAATGAAAAAGTATCTTCAACGTCTACGCTGCTACCTCTCACTTCATGATTTCGAGCTTGTAGACAGGTATCACGAAAACCTTGCTACTTGTCGTTGCAAGCACTGCAACAACAATTTCACGGATTCATCAGTACACCCTTAAGGAGCGATATGGAGTAGCCGAATATCAAATAGCAGCCCGCCATAATCGGCGGGCTTTTTTATTGGCTCGAGACCAAAGTGGGCATAAGCGCTTGATGCGTTTTGTAAGTCCCTCTCGCACTTTACCCAGGAGGTAAAGCCATGACCGACCAAGACAACTCCGCTCAGGTAGCAGAGGAAAACCCAAGCATGCCCACCACAGAGCCCGTACAGGCTACGGACGAAGGGGCAGGGCAGGAGATTCCCGAATGGGTACGCAACGACCCTGAAGCCGCGTACAAGGCGCTACAAGACGCCCGCCGTGAGGCAGCAGACAACCGCGCCAAGCTCAAAGCGGAACAGGACAAAGCGAACCAGGAGGCAGAGGAACGACGGGTGGCGAGAATGAACGCCATCGAGAAAGAAAAAGACCGAGCCGACAAAGCAGAGCAGCGCGCACAAGAGGCAGAACAGCGTGTCATCACTGCTGAACGCCGCGCCCTACTCACAGGCAAGGTTGTCGATCTCGATGCGGCGCTCGAGCTAATCAAGCCTGAACACCTTGACGCGAGCGGCGCTCTCAATGTTGACGCCTTCCTCGAGGCTCGTCCGTTCCTGAAAGTACCCGAAGTCCAAGACTCCTCACCCTCGCCTTTGCGTGGGATGAATAGCCGCAGCGCACCCGTCTCTGAAAAGTCGCAAATGAACGACATGATTAGGCGAATGGCGCGACGGTAAGAAAGGAAAGACTACCTTGCCTTACTCAAATATTCTCGACCGCACGGACGCTGCGGCCTTAATCCCCACTGAGGTTTCTAACGAGATCCTTGGGCACGTTGCAGAAGACAGCATCGTAATGTCGCTCGGTCGCCGTGCTCCAGACATGAACGCCAAGCAACGCGAGACGCCCGTGCTTGCCTCACTGCCTACTGCCTACTTCGTCAACGGCGATACCGGCCTGAAGCAGACCACTGAGATTAGCTGGGACAAAGTGACGCTCGTGGCTGAAGAACTCGCCGTGATGGTGCCCGTTCCCGAAGCCGTTCTCGAGGATGCGCAGTATGACATCTTCGGGCAGATGCGCCCTCTCATTCAGGAAGCGTTTGGTATCGCTTTCGATCAGGCTGTTCTCTTCGGTACAAACAAGCCCGCCTCATGGCCTACCGCTATCGTTCCCGAGGCTATCGCTCGAGATAACGACGTGGCTGCAGGTACGGGCGGCGACCTCTACGACGACATCATGGGCGTCGGTGGCGTCATCGCCAAGGTCGAAGAAGATGGGTTCATGGTCAACGGTCATGTTGCCTCGCTAGGGCTTCGCGCCATGATGCGCGGTCTGCGTGCTAGCGGCACGGGCGCTCCGTTGCTCGAGACGAACCTGCAAGACCGTAACCGTTACGCCCTCGATGGCGAAACGCTCGTGTTCCCCCGCAACGGTGCGCTTGACCCCGCAACGGCGCTTATGATCTCAGGCGACTGGAACCAGCTCGTCTATGCCATTCGACAAGACTTGACCGTCAAGGTCATTACCGAGGGTGTGATTCAGGACAACACTGGCGCGATTGTGCTCAACCTCGCCCAGCAGGACGCCGTAGCACTTCGCTGCGTGATGCGGATTGCCTACGCCCGCCCGATCATCCTTGACCGTGTTGGTGGTACTGCTGCTTCTAGGTTCCCTTGGGCAGTCCTTACGCCTGACCTCACCCCGTAAGCATGAGGCGCAGGATTTACGACTACTACGCGCCTAAACCCGAAGAGACAGAAGGGAGCGAACCATGCCCACCCCAGAAGAAGTCGTTAAAGCAGCCCAGGAGCAGCAGGCGGAAGCCGAGCGCAAAGCGCAGCACCCTGTCACCGACCTCCGCGAACTCAGAACAGGCCTAGACCCCGACGCTGAAGCTGAAGGTAAGGCGGCTCAGACCGACACGTTCGATGTAAGCACCGCCAAGAAAGCCGAGCTTGTTGCTGAGGCTGAGAAGCGTGGTGTGGACTCGAGCGGGACTGCTGACGATCTCAGGGAGCGGTTGGGAGGCTAACCGTGCCTCTTGTGGATTACGCTGACACGGCATTTGACGTTAATCTTGCCGATCTGGATTCGTGCATGGGTTTCGTCACAGATTCCCTTGCAGCTTGGGGGCTTACGCTCCCCTCGGACGCCGCGCTACAGCTCACGGTGACAGCAGGGACGGACACGGCAGGTACAACCGTGTATCGACCTTACGGCTATCAGGCAGACGTGCTCGAGCGTTCGCGTAACACTATTCACCTTCGGAGCGGTGCGGCAGGCCCAGTGAACGGTGAGTTTATGGATCCCGAGAAAACAATCGCGGCATGGCGTGCGATTCAAGTGAGGACGGACGGCGGGCTTGGCTTGCGCCTGCCTGACGCGCTCACCTCGTCACGCCCTCTTTTTTCCCGCTTGGTGTACTAGAAAGTGAGGTGATTGCGGGTGTCTCGCTTTTCGCCTAGCGTTAGGGGGCTGCTAATGTGACGCAATCCGTTCTTTCGGGAGCCTTTGACGAGACCACTCTGACCTACGAAGTCGAAACCGAGGGCTACATCGGGGAAGACGAACTATGGGTAGAGGGCGGCAAGACCTCCAAAACGGTCAAGGCCATTATCGCCACGCCACGCAGCCCCAACATTCAAGCGCAGATCGGCGCTGATTCTATCCGCGTCGATTACGAAGGGGCGCTGTCAACTCCTAGAGAACCGCCGTCAGACTTCTTTACAGGCGTCGAGGTGAGCTTTACGGTTGACGGGCGCACAGTCAAGGGTGTAGTGAGGGTGTTCATGCCCCCGGCTATCCCGGCGCTTGGGGTGCTCGGTAGGCCTATCCAGATTGCAGGGGTGTCCTAATGCCCTATTCCGTCAAGATAGACAAGAAGGGGCAGCTGAGGAAGCTCGAGCGGGCGTTTGAGCGTGCTAACAAAGAGGACTTGCAAGAAGCCATTGTTGGCGAAATTATCAGCCCAGTATGGGACTGGAACGGCACGACGTACCGCCGAAATGGTGAGGTGGTTGGCTCGCCCAGAAATCTTGTGGACGAAGGCACCCTCCTCGAGGGCTACAAGGAGCCTCGGATGCAGGGCAAGAACGTCTGCGTGCATCCCTTTGAGGCAGATCACACGTTAGCGGCTCATAATGGTGCGGTTTTGCGTAACGGTGGCGTTATTCAGCCTCGACGCTTTACGGATCGCCCACTCGAGAACTTCCCGGCAATGTTTGCGAAAAGGTATCGAGAAGATGGAAGCTAACACCGAACTCGCCTCGAGGGTCTTGACTGTGCTCAGGCCACATCTGGGACGCTACAGCCTAAGTGGTGCCGACCGTGGGCTCTCGTGGCATCAGACGCCCAAGTCTTTCGCGCTAGTCAACGAAGGGCTCGAGGCGGGTTACAAGGCGACAAAGCTGGAAGCCATCTTCGCGCTCTTTCCCGACCCGAGCTTTACCCATGACTACGAGTTTGGCGAGGGCGGCAGGATGCAGGGTGTGCTCTACCACGTGCTCACCCTCAAGGCGTGGTCTGGAACCGTCATGACCGCCTATGACGACCTGAGAGCCGAGTTTCCCCTGATGACCCTACGAAGTCACAAGCCGCCGCGTCAGATACCAAGTGACCTCAATGAGGCCTTGATGGTCTATGTGCCGTGGCAAGTCTGAGACCCATCTAACCCCTAGACCCTCGCTTCGGCGGGGGATTTTTGTGCAAAGGAGCACGAATGGCAAAGAGCTATACAGGCGTAAATCTGCGTATCGAGGTATCACCCGTTGATGACCCCGAAACCTTTGACGCCACAACAGCCACTACGTTTAAGGCACTAAGCGTTCGTTCTGCCGACCTGTCTGTCGAGGGTGAGACGTTTGCCTTCGACCCCGAGACAGGTGACGTAGATTCATACTGGAGCGAAGGTGAAGACACCATCAGCCGTTCCTGGAATATCAGCCTCGACGGGCATTTTCACCCCGACGATCCAGCGTACATCATTGTCGAAAATGCCGCCTGGAAGGAGACGGACGCTGACACTCCAGTTGAAATGGGTGAGCTTGTGTGGGCGCGTTACTATCCGGTCGGTAATGCCGAGGGGATGCGCTACTACGAAGGCCTCACCAGCCCTGCCGAGATTGGTATCCCCTCTGAGCGAGCGGGCGCTATCGACTCGAGCTATAGCCTGAACGGAAAGAGGAAACTCCACCGCAGGCGCGTACCCGTCACGCCCTAATGAGTTACTGGCTTAGCGAGGCAAAAACAGACACAGGCCAGAGTCGCCTCGCGGCCTTCAACGCTCGTCAAGAGGGCGAGTGTGTCAGGTTCGGGGCGCTCATCGTGAACGAACAAACCCCGGCAGATGACTACACCCTTATCAGCGACACCGGCAAGCGCCTCACCATCGTCATTTCGGACGAGATGGCAACAGGCGCAGGCTACCGCTATTGCACCAATGAACTATGGGAGTTGACAGACAGATGAAAACCATCCCAACCGTAAGCCGTGACAATCTAGCCAAGCTGGAATCTTATGCCCGTGACCTGGGCTTTCGTATCCGAGGCCGCAGCATTAGCGAGGAGGAAGGTAAAGAGGCTCGGGTCTCTCTTCACCTTGCACCAAAAGGCTTTGGTAAGGATGCCAACCGCAGGCACGAACCTTATCCTTTCCAACCAGAGACAGACACAAAACATGATGAGCCGTTCGCTTTTGACCCCGAGACGGGCGGATGAAATTCCCCATGAAATCAGGTGATAAGAAAAGGCTCGAGATACACCTGACTTCTGACCACCGAAAAAGCTACATCAAAGTCGATGGGCAAAGCATCCCTTGTCGTGAAGTGAGCATTTCTGCGACCGCAGAGCATGGCGTCTATGCCGAGCTGGGGTTTTACCCATCCGAAGTGATTTTTACAGGCGACGCTGTAGAGCTGAGTCTAAAAGAAGCCGAACCTCCCACACAGACCACAGAGGAGTCTTAATCATGGCAATCATCTCTTTAACCAATGCAGCAGGACGCGAAAAGACCTATGAATTCGAGCTTGGCGGGCGAGAGTTCAAAGCCCGCAAACTCAACTGGGGCGAGACCATCCGCCTTATTGCAGCGCGCGAAAATGGCGACGAAGCTATCCGGCTCGAGCTGACGCGCTTTCTCAACGATATGAAGGCCAAACCTCGAGACAAGGCGATTGATGCGGCCTTCATGGACGGCTTGCTCATCGATGAAGTCGTAGCGCTGCAAACCTTCCTCTCCGACCCCGAGGGGTATGACCCAAACGTCCAAGCGGAGGCGGAGGTAAGTTAAAGCCAGTCAATTACGCAGAGGTTTATTCTTCGCTGACAGCTTTCTACAGCTTCAAGCCCTGGGAGATTGATAGGCTGACGACCGAACAGGTAGACATGTACCTGACGCAGATCCCGAGGCTGCTCTACATGCAGCACTATCCAATGGCTCAGGCACTAGCTTTCTTTGGCAACAGCCAAGGGGGAAAGAGTACCAAGGGTAGTAAGAAAATACCCGACCACAAGCTGTTCAAGCCTGAAGAGTTCCTATTCCATATGGCGAAGTACGCCCCGTATCTCGAGGATGCCGACGACGTGCAAAGCATGGGGATAGACAAGGAGACGGCGCAGCTTATCGTGTCGCTCAATACACATATGGAAGGTAACAAGCGGGCAAGCAAGCTCGAGCCTTGGATGATTGCTGCGTTTGGGGAGCATTGGACTGAGATTGTGGTTAAGGCTGAGGGCTAGGCAAATACGCAGACTCTGCGTATTTGGACTCGAGGGCTGGACTGTGATTTGATAGCGGATGCCTTTCTTTGACTCGCTTACATGGTCGCTTCATGCGCTTAAGAAGTTCCGCGAGTCAAGAGGTAAAATCACTGAAGAATTGGTCAATCTGACGGTTACTACGCCACAAAACGTTTATCTAAGCCAAGGTGACAATGTTGTAGAGCGCCTGACGGATGACAATCACACGTTGCGTGTGGTCTATACTGAACGTCCTACAGAAGCAGGTAAAGTCAACCTGCACATTATCACCGTGATATGGATGCGCGGTAACCGAATGAAAAGGGGTAAGCAGTGAGCGAACAACACTTTATTGTCGAGTACGACAGAGACGTTGACGCTGCTTACCTGCGCTTTAGCCATAACGAAGTTGCAGAGACTGTAGAAGTCGAAATAGAAGGTTTTGAAGACTTTTACATTGACGTTGACGCTTCTGGCGAAGTCGTCGGTATAGAGATTCTGCATTACAGTCTTCATGTAGAGGACACTGGCGACGACCCATCACAGCTTGTATCTCAACTGCCTGAGCTTGGTTTTCACGCGACCTGATACCTCGAGTCCCGTTCACGCTTGGCTCGAGTGAACTTCCCAGATGAAAGCCCTGCCCCCTTCGGGGGGCTTACCGTTGCCGCGCCTGAATCTGCTCGAGTTTAGTTTTCGGAGGGGTTGTGCATATCCTCGAGTGTGAAGCGTTTACCCGCTAGAGCAGCGATCTTCTCCCAGTTGTCAAAGGTGGTATCTGAGTCTCCGTTGAGAATGCGACTCGCCTGTACACGGCTTAACCCCAAAGACTGACCGACCGATGTAACGGTGATCCGCTTTTGGTACAAGCTGGTACGCAATGCCTCGCGCATGTCGTCTCTCACAGGGGTCAAGTTTAACATGCTGCCATGATAACATATGGGTTGACGTGTGTAAACTACCATGTTACACTTAGAGTACCTAAACAGCTAGACCCTAGAGAAGTTGAGCCGTTTAGGATTCCAATTAGGAGGAATTGCTGTGATTATAGCAAATTCCCGCCTGACCGTCATCGACGTAGCACCCGCCCCAAAGCAAGTGAAGCTACTAGGCGCTCGAGTCTCAGGACTCGGGAGGATCGTCACGGTGTCGCAGTCGCTCCGCTGGGGCTACGCGCTCATTGAGGATGAGACAGGGAAACGGCATCACGCCTTTCTCGCAGACCTTGACAAGCGCAGCCTCGAGCTTGCGGTTGAGACGCCGCCCTACTACGCAGCGTATGAGCGCATCGGCTACGGCACGTTTGATGACGTGTTCAGCGTCTACGACAATGCCGACAGACTGGCAGCGGCGGCATGAGCGAAAAACCGTACATCATCATTCCAGAAGCACAGCTCGAGCCTGAAAACCGCCTTACTAGGGACGTGAGGATTAGCGTCCCTGGCCTTCCCTTCTGGATGGTAGAAGCGATGTTTCGCCGTATCCACCTTGAAATGGGGCGCTCGGACATAGGCAATCATCACGCCGTTCTAGTAGTTGAGTACCTGGGCTTGCGACCTGGGGAGTACCATACGCTGCTCAACCTCAAAGACATTCTCTGGTTTGACTTCGACCTCGAGCTACTCGAGGCAAGGCAGTACAAGCCGCTCGAAGAGAGGGGGCTATAATGGCAGCTTCCAAGGCATCTGAATCCGTTACGATCCCGCAACTCAACGTGCAGCGCTTCCAGATCACTCTCATTGGTGACTCTCCCCTCATCTGCCACGCCTGGAGCGATAAGGCCAAAAAGCAGATGCTAGACAAGCAGATGAAAAAGGCCACAGCCAAAAAGGAGGCGAAAGACCCGCATCAGGATTACCTTGATTCGCTCTATCCTCACCCTGACGGGGGCTATGGCTTCCCTGTCGTGGCGTTCAAGTCGGCAGCAGTTGACGCCTGTTCCTATGTGGACGGCATCACGAAGGTTTCAGCAAGGGGTGCGTTTCACATCATCGGTGAGCTTGCCCAGATCGAAGGTGAACCGAGAATGCGCGAAGATATGGTGCGCGTTGGTATGGGAACGGCTGACATTCGCTATAGGGGAGAGTTCCCAACTTGGCGAACAACCCTCATGATTCGCTATAACCCGACTGTTCTTAGTATTGAACAGCTTGTCAACCTCTTCAACCTCAGCGGCTTTGCCGTTGGGGCTGGGGAATGGCGACCTCAGAAAGACGGCTCCTACGGCATGTATCACGTCGCAGAGGACGGCGAATAATGGTCTACAGCTACAAGCCGCGTTTCGTGCTGCCTGTCCCTGCTCAAGAGGCGGGGGAGGCGCTCGAGGCCATACGGGAGAAGCGCGGCACCCTTACCGCTAGGGTAGTTGTAGAGGATTCTCGAGACGAAACTGCACCGCTTCATAGTTGCTTTGAATGGGACGACGCGTCGGCGGCAGAGAAGCACCGGGAAGATCAAGCGCGGTACTTGCTCCGCAGCATCACCGTTCAGTTTGAGGACGAACCAAAAACCGAACGCGAGATCAGAGCGTTCGTCCATGTAGAGCAGAAAGGAATTGAATCCTATGTACCTCTCCGGCTGGCAATGGAAGATAAGGTCTTACGCGCTCAGGTTGTAAAGCGGGCGCTCGAGGAGCTAGCAGTGTGGCGTGAACGGTACAGGGACTACGACGAGCTAGCTGAGGTGTTTAGGGCGCTCGAGCCGCTAGCTCTAGCGGCAGCAGTATAGGCGTGGCAGGCATGGCGAGGCATGGTCAGGCGGGGCTTGACGGGTCATGGTCAGGTTTGGTTTGGCAGGCGGGGCGCGGACTGGCGCGGAGAGGCACGGTGTGGCAAGGCGCGGTGGGGTACGGCGCGGCAGGCGGGGTCAGGCGTGGTATGGCGAGGCTAGGAGCGGCACGGTCAGGTTTGGTTTGGCAGGCACGGTCAGGCTAGGCGGGGTAGGTTCTGGCACGGCGGGATATGGCATGTCGGGTCACGGCAATAAAGGGCGCTCCTTTCGGAGCGCCCTTTATTGCCTATTCTCCTGACTTAAACGCCCCACCGCTATAGCTGCTCTGGGATTGCGCCTCTGTGCGTCTAGTCGCTGCCCATTGGTTTTCTCTTAGTTCCTCGAGCATCCCGATGATATGCGCCATACCCAAGAACAGAGCAGAGCTGACGATGCCCGAAACAATCCAGCTTAGGGCAATCATGTTCGGAAGATCGGCACGAATAGACAGAAAGAACATTAGCAAGCCCGCTGCAACCGCAGCCCAACCAATTACCTGAAGTAAAAGTTTCATTCTCAACAAAGTAGCACGCCGCTCCTAACCGAGCGGCGTTTTTTTTTGCAGATCACAGAGAGGAGGTGTTGATTATCTCAAACCTCGGCACGGCAGAATTGGTAACTGTCCTTAACTCAAAAGGGTACGAGCGAAGCCTTAAAACCCTTGAGAGCAAAACGCTTGCAACATTTAAGACTCTCTCGAGTGCCTCTGAAGGCATCTTTGCCAAGTCTGCCGTTACTGGCCTGTCGTCGGGTGCAACGAAAGCTATCAAGACCCTTGACCCGCTCAAGACTGAGATTCGCGGCGTTGCGAACGCTGTAAACGAGCTGAAAGTCTCCTACGAAGGCAACGAGCGGAGCCGTGACCAGTTCGTAGCTGGCATGACCAAGGAGATCGCTAAGGCTAAAGAGCTACGTTCGACTTTGGCTCAGACCTCGCCCGAATACGGGCGTTTAACAAGCGTTATCGGCCTCGGGACTCGAGCCGTGACGACAGCCGAAGGCCAAAATTAGCAAATTAGGCCTTTCTCAGCAGGTCTTGCTCGGTACGACAAATCGTAGCCTTGGGGCGCTTCAGTCCTTCGCGGGTGTCATCGGCGGTATTTCGTTCGCGAGCGCCATTCAAGGCTCATTCAGGTACGCCTCTAACCTCGAGCAACTTGGCGTGTCCTTTGAGACGATCCTCGGCAGCGGTGAAGCGGCGCAGAGCATGCTTACCGACCTCGAGGCGTTCGCATCCTCTACGCCCTTCCAGTTTCCCGAACTTGCAGAGGCAGCTAAATCTCTAGCAGCGTTTGGTACTGAGGGTGAGAATATTGTCCCAACCCTCTCCCGCATTGGTGACGTAGCTGCGGGTGTTGGTGCGCCATTAGGCGAGCTTGCTGAAATCTACGGCAAGGCTCAGGTGCAGGGCAGGCTATTCGCTGAGGACATCAACCAACTAACTGGGCGCGGCATCCCGATCATTCAGGAACTCGCCAAGCAATTCGGCGTCACTGAATCCGAAGTCAAGGGGCTTGTCGAATCGGGTAACGTCGGCTTTTCTCAGCTCGAGCAAGCCTTTGTCAGCCTCACTTCCGAGGGCGGCAAATTCTACCAGCTAACTCAAAAGCAGAGCGAAACGACAGCGGGCAAGCTTTCAACCCTTGCCGATAATGCGACCGCTGCGGGCGGTCAGTTTGTCGAAGTGCTGCTACCAAGCCTCGAGAAAGTGGTTACGGGCGCTTCTGCTGTAGCAGGCGGCCTCGCCAATATGGAACCCGGCCTTCGGGGTGTGGTCGTTCAGGGCGGTCTAGCAGGTGCGGCACTTGTACCTATGACGGCTGGCCTTGGCGCGGTTGTCTCAGTAGCGCCCAAGGTAGTAGCAGGTCTTACCGCCATCCGCACAGCGGGTGCGGCTTTGTTCTTGCCACCTACCGGGATTTTTCTCTTGGCGGCAACCGCAGCGGTTGGGCTTGGTACGGTTCTCTACCGTCTTTCGCAAGACGCGGAGCCTATTGGCGAAACGTTAGACCGTATTGCTCAAGAAGGTTCCGACCTTAAAACGGGTATGCAGACGGCAGCGGAAGGGGTAGAGCAGCTTAAAGCCGCAACCGATAAGGACGGATTACGCGGGGCGGTTGAAAACCTCGCAGGGATGCTCTCGGGAGAAGCTAAACAGGCTTTTGTCACACTGGCAGATCAGGCTATCGCGTCCGGTGCTGACATCGATACTGTTACTCAGCAGATTCTCGAGAAGTTCCTGAATGTCCAAGCCGAGCTTATCAAGATCAATCAGAGCGCCAATAAAGTCAAGCTTGCAGACGCACAGCGCGATCTTATCGGCCTAGGAAAACGCAGCAGGCAAGAGCCAGATTGCGAACATCAACGCAGAGATTAGGGCGCAAGAAACCCTCCTCGAGAGGCTGCGTGAGCGCGCTAGTACAGTCGGTGACGTTAGCGCTGAGGAAATCGCTACCGTTGAGGCAAACCTTGTAGCTAACCGGGAGCTTGCAGCCTCCTATGCAGTAGCAGGGCAGGGGCATACTCGAGCCTTAGCGGAGCAGCAAGCCGAAGTCGGGGCGCTTACTAGCCTGATCGCCGACCAAGACAGAGCCATTCAAGATTTAGAGGCGGCGGCATCCGGCGAAACCCCTCTACTTGCAGGTCAAAAGGGCGCGGCAACTGTTGTCCCTGTTGTAACTACTGCCCTCTCGAACCAAGCCACCGAAGCCGAACGCGCCCTCCAAGCCACAAAAGACTACGTGTTCATGCTCTCCCAGGGCGTGCAGCAGGGTGTGCGTCCGTTCGAGGGTGCAATGCACTTGCTCACGACTGCTCTCGAGCGTCAGGAAGGCATACAGCGCACCCTAGCGCAGCAGGGAAGCTTCGGCAGCAACTACCAACTTGCAGCCGAGAAAGCCGATCTACTCCGTGCGGCTATTGAAGAGCTGACGGGTATTAAGATTCCTGACCCTGGCATCGAAGTGGCATACGGCCCATTCAGGAACATCATGCCTGCGGTTACTGCGACCACGGGGGCTCTGCAAGACTTACCGCTTCCTGAGGTCAAAGCTTTCGCGGGTGAGCTACGTAACTTGCCGACGCCAGAGGTCGAAGCGTTCGCCGGGGCGCTCGTTGATATTCCTTTGCCGCAGGTTTCAGCCGATACGGTTGACTACATCGGCACACTTGGCGGCCTACCTGCCGCCTACGAAAAGGCCATCGCTGCCTCCAAGCTGCTGAACGA
Organism: Podarcis pityusensis; assembly: GCF_964106645.2. NCBI lineage: Eukaryota > Metazoa > Chordata > Lepidosauria > Squamata > Lacertidae > Podarcis > Podarcis pityusensis. The sequence continues at coordinate 18,257 of NW_028293383.1, forward strand.
TGGGCAGAGCGAAGCGGCAATCAAAGCCGCTCTAGCCCGTGAGGAACTCGAGAAACTACTCGCGCAGGGGCTCGAGCCTACCGACGCAGCGGTGCAGGCCATCGTCGCTGAGTACAACAAGTGGAGCACAGAATCAGACCGCGTTGAAGCTGCCCAGACCCGTGTTGCAACAGCGGTAGGTGACGCCAAGAACCTCATCTCCCAAACCAAAGACATCATCGGGCAAACCGACTTCTCCAAACTCACCGAGGGCGGCCCCGAAGCGGTACAGGACTTTTTGGGTGAGCTAAACAAGCTCATCACCCTACTCTCGAGACTCGAGAAAAACCAATCCCAAGCTGTTCGCTCAAATGGGCGGGGCAGGGGCGCTTAAAGACCTTAAAGACCTCGTGGGTGAGGTCGAAAACTTGGGTGAGGGGCTGGAGGATGTCGAAAAAGCCCGCGCCGCGCTCAATAACATCCTCGACGCCTTCAGCGAACTCCTGCCCAAAGTCCTCGACCTTGCCGAGGCTTGGGGCTTAAACGTCGAAGGGCTCGATGAGGCTGTTATAGCCGCCGAAGGCTTTGGCAGCGCCCTCAGCAAAGCCCTTTCAGGCGACATTTTTGGCGCTGCTATAACCCTTATCGGCACCATCATCGACCTCTTCACCGCCGCAGGTGAGGAAACTAGGCCGGGTCGAGGACGCCCATCGACAAGTTCGGCGCGAAGGAACTCGAGTCACGCGGCATCCTGACCTTCACGACCGATGGCTACGAACTCGATGAGGGTGCGCTCGCGGAGTATGAGCAGTACCCTCGAGGCTATCGAAGAACACGGGCAGGAGATTGCCGACCGCTTTTATACGGTAGGCGAAAACGGCGAATACGCTTTCAATGAGGATGCACTAGCCGAATACACCTCGGGGATGGACAGGCTGACCCAGACCGTTGACGACCTCGAGCAAGAGATGCGCGATGTCAAGGACGCTGTCGATTCGGTCAACGAAGCCGAACTCGAGGCGAAGCAACTTACCCTCGACGCCAAGATCGAAGGGCAAGACGGCGCGTACAGCGTCGATGACATTTTTGCTCAGCAGGAACTCGACATTGCCGACGCTGCCCAGCGGCGTGACGCGGCCTATCACGAGGCGTTCAAGCTCGAGCAAGCCGGGTATGCCGACCTAGCAGCAAGACGGCGTGCGGCGGCTGACGAGGCGTATCAGGCCGAAATCTCGATGATTAACGAGGGTGCGACCGACCGGGCAGAAGCCATCGGGCAGAATAACGGTCAATTCCAGAGCGCCCTAGCGCAAAACGGCGCTGAAGCCGAACAGTACTACAAGGACTACTGGAACGCCGATACCAACGCGCAGATCGCAGCCCAGGCAAGCGCCCGTGAGCAACTGAGACGGCAACAGGCTGTCATGAACTCGCAGCGGTATACCGACCTGCTGAACGCCGGATATACCGAACAAGAAGCGTACCGCCTCGCAGCAGAGGGCTTGGGCTACACGATAGATGCCACAACCCAAGACCTCGTTACGGCACAGGAGCAGGCAGGAGTAGCCCAAGGACAGGCTGCGACAAACGCGGGCAATACCGCCGCTACAGGCATCACGACAGGCTGGGGTGCCGCTGTTGGGGCTGTCGTATCGGGTGGCTCGAGCCTGAACACCACCCTTGCCAGTACGCAGGGTGTCGCCTCATCGCTCATCGCGGGGCTATTCGGTAACACCCGGGCAGCCGTCGCGTCACAGGGCGGGGCGCTCGCAGGAACCTTTAGCACGACCTACGGCGCCATCATTGCGTCTGTCGTGAGCGGT
>NW_028293382.1:0-15543 GCF_964106645.2 Podarcis pityusensis
GAGAAGGGGATTAGCCACAGATTGACCGCTCCTTACTCTCCGCAACATAATGGGCTGGCAGAGAGAAAGAACAGGACAGTGGAGGAAGCTGTGTCTGCGATCCTGTGGGACGCAGGGCTACCCCAGAAATATTGGTTTGAGGCCTGGAGCTACGTAGTCCATACGCAGAACAGAGTGTACAACTCTAGTGTAGGAAACACACCGTATTTCTTACTGCATGGAAAGAAGCCTAAGGTACACTACCTTCGTGTGTTTGGTTGTGAGGCTTGGGTGCTTATTCCAAAGGCTCTACACAAGAAAGGTGAGCCAAGATCTAAAAGAATGATTTTTGTAGGGTATGAGCCTGGCTCAAAGGCCTGGCGGTCTGCGTACCCAAATGGAAACCAGTCAAGGTTGGTTATCAGCAATAGCGCTGAGTTCTGTGAACAAGCCGGTTGGAAGCGTCTGCATGCTAATCCAGACGTGATTCCACAGCAGTTCTATGACTCAGACGTTAAGGAGGAAGAGGAACTTGGTCTGGGGACCACGGTCCAGAGCAACAGGATCCACCACAGGGACAGAGTCCAAGGCAGGGACAGCTCAGGATCCCTCAGAGGGGGGAACCTAGAACACCTCCTCAGGCAAGTGTCAAGTTTGAGCCAAAGAGTGAGCCTTCTTCACCTGCTGGACCAGCTGTAAGGCCCAAGAGGCGCAGCAGGTGAGAGGGGGAAGACACTGAAGTTGAGGATGATTTAGCTGGACCCAGTGAAGCAGCAGGGTCATCAGGATTCACACTGAGGAGATCAGCGAGGACAAGGAGGCCTCTTGATCGGTACGACGCTTCTAGCGTCTGGGTAGGTTCAGCCAGATGTGAACCTGAATCCTTCGAGGATATTCAGAGTTTACCTGAAGAAGAAGTAGATAATTGGCACAGAGCAATGGACAAAGAGATGAAGTCCATGAAAGATCTAGGTGTGTTTTCACTCACAGAGTTGCCACCGGGCAAGCAGGCTGTGAGTTGCAGGTGGGTTTACCGCTTGAAACCCACTGACGCTGGAGAGCCGCAGTATAAAGCCAGGTAAGTTGCTCGAGGATTTACTCAGAGGAAGGGAATACACTTCACGGAGGTGTATTCGCCCACGTCACGAGCGGAGACTCTGAGAATGCTTTTAGCTTGTGCAGCACAGAGAGGCTGGAAGGTAAAACCACTTTGATGTGGATATTGCCTACCTAAACTCAGATCTTCAGGAGGAGTTGTACATGATTCCTCCTCCAGGGTTTGAGAACTTGAGGCAGGGTGTTGTGTGGAGATTGCACAAATCCATCTATGGATTGCGTCAATCTGCTAGAAACTGGAACATGTGCCTGAATGAAGCCTTAGAGGAGCTAGGTTTCAAAAGAAGTGTTGCTGATAGTTGCTTTTATTTGAGGATCAGGCGCAACACAAGAGTATTTGCAGATTTATGTAGATGACGTGCTGTTTTTCTCAGAGACAGATGAACAGGCAGAGAAGTTTGCCAAAGAGCTAGGTAAACGATTCAAGCTTAAACAGCTTGGTGCTGTCAAAACCTATCTAGGTGTCAGTGTTGAGCGTGCACAGGATGGAAGCTTTTTGCTCAGCCAGAGAGGTAAAATTGAGAAATTGCTTCAGAAGTTCAGGATGAGTGATTGTACAGGAGTGAGAAGTCCTATGGAGACTAGTTTTGTGAAGGACAGCCAGCAAGTAGAACGCGCTGCGTTCGAAAATACTGTAGTGTTTCAGTCAGTCCTAGGGAGTTTGTTGTACTTGTCCCAGTGGAGCAGGCCTGATATAGCGTTTGCTGTCAATCTGCTCAGCAGGGAAGCTTCAAACCCTAGTGTGCAAGCCTGGAATGGCATCAAGAGAGTTCTGAGGTATTTGCAGGAAACCAAAGACTTTTGTCTTAGGTTGCCAGCACAAGGAGAAGTCAAACTGACTTGTTTTGTGGACTTGGATTGGGCTAATCTTGAGGATCGCAAGTCTGTGTCTGGCCTAGTGGTGAAGTTTGGGAACTCAGTAGTTGGATGGAGGTCCAAGAAGCAAAGTCTTATAGCGCTCTCATCCACTGAGGCTGAGTTCAGTGCTCTTTCAGAGGTGTGCAGAGAAGTAGAGTTCTATGCTTGTTTAGTACAGGAACTCTGTGAAGTGGATTGTCAACCGATACATGTTTTCGAGAACAATCAACCATGCCTGCGTTTGGCAGAGTCAGGACAGTTCAAGGCTAGAACTAAACACCTAGACATTCACTTTCGGAATGTGTGTCAGAGTGTTCAGGAGGGATTAGGTGCGCTGAAGTATTGTCCCTCTGCCAAGAACCTAGCTGATGGGTTCACGAAGCCACTCTCCTTCCAAAGACATGGGGAGTTTTGTGAATGTCTGGGTTTAGGACGACCAAGGGTCGATTCTCCCCTCAGGCGCAAGACAAGAGGGGGTGTTGGGTGTAGTGAAGGGTTAACTTTCTGTGTCTCGAGGCTGAGAGGAGGCGCTTACAAGGGAAGTAAGCCAGGACGTGACGAAAGCAGCTTGGAATGGTGTGAGCTGAGTGGAAAGCGAAAGCAGGTTGTTGTGTCGCTGCACTGAGAGAGAAGGACGCAGAGAAAATGCAGCTTGAATCTGATGGCTGTTATGGATTGTAAATACACTACTTTTGTGCAAATAAAGGGATATTAGGACAGAAGAAACGTGTGGGACTTGTTTACTGATCTTTCAACACACACCGCTGTGTAATTCTGCTAATTGCTTTACGACCGCTCCAAAGCCACACTGCGTAAACAGAAGCTGCAGAGGCTCACAGGGAAGCGTGGCTGGGCACCAAACAATAAAGCAATAAATCTATCGGAACAAGGATAATCTGTTTCTTCAGGCTGACTTTCAGGTACAGTCTGACGCGGGCAGGTTCCTTAGGTTTCGGCGTCTATTTTAAAGGGCAGTGGTGTGCGCAACCTTGGCCCTCTACCTGGCAGGGAAAGCCTATAACGCGTGACCTCACCTTCCTATAGTTTTTTTTCGATCGTGGTTGCGGTGCACTTGTGGGCTGGGGAATTAAAAAATCACCGGGTATGCTTTTGGACAGATAATCAAGCGGTTGTCTCCATCCTATCTAAACAATCTTCGTGTTCCCCTAGGGTGGCAGCCCTGCTCCGTTCCTTTGTCCTTTTATGCCTAAAGCTAAACATTTATTTCTCGGCTAAGTTTGTACCTGGAGTAAATGTTGGGTGTAGTGAAGGGTTAACCTTCTGTGTCTCGAGGCTGAGAGGAGGCGCTTACAAGGGAAGTAAGCCAGGACGTGACGAAAGCAGCTTGGAATGTTGTGAGCTGAGTGAAAAGTGAAAGCAGCTTTGCTACGCAGCTGCTGAGAGAGACAGGTCGCAAAATGCAACTTGAATCAGATGGACTGTAAATATGCTACTTCTGAGCAAATAAAGTGCTACTAGGAAAGAAGAAACGTGTGGGACCTATTTACTGACTGCCCTTTCTACACGAACTGCTGTGCAATTCTGCTAATTGCTTTACGACCTGCAGAGGTGCAGGGGAGCGTGCCGGACCACAACAATAAAGCAATAAATCTTACCTTAACATGGTTATGGGTCAACGTGAAGCGTGTGAGGAAGGGCTTTGAAGTTTTATCTGCTGATCGTCAGCTTGATCAACTGCCGGAGGCTTCAAAGAGGCAGATCGGAGGAGGCTGACGGAGGCTGGGAGCCAAGAGCCATGACGTCCGGAGTACCCAGTTTGGCTGAGTGAGTACCTTTGGGAAAAGCCAACAGAAGGGAGGCAATGGCTCAGCCCCAGGGACAAGTCTTTGAGAGTTTCAATATCCCCTTTGAGAGACTCAATGGGAGTAATTGGGAGAATTGGCTGCAGTGGAGCTTTCAAGTGGAGCTTTTGCTGGTGGGGGAGCAGCTGTGGAATGTAATTCACCCCACACAGAATGAAGCTGGGAAAGCAGAGGCTGAAAGGGCTGCAGAGCAAAGTGAAGTGGAGAAGCGTGTGCTTGCTTTTTTGGCAGAAAGTGTGGATGCTCATCTGGTGCCTGTTGTCCTGGGTGCAAGAAAGCCAGAGGCCACTTGGCTAGCACTCCAAGAAGCTTGTGGAGCTGGAGTGGGAAGCAAGGGCCGAGAAGGGGCTGCATCCGAAAGGGAGAGGCAAGATGGCGCCGGCCACATTCTTGATAGCCGATACACAGCTGGGCGGAGCTGTGAGCCCCCACAAGGGGGCGAAGGGACTGTTCCTGTTGCTGTTGTTGCTAGCAATGCTGCTTGTGCTTTTGCTGAGCCTGGGAGCTGTGTGGATGCTGCAACGTGTCTGTGTGAGAAACCTGAAGAGAGGCCAAGTGTTGAGAGCCCTTTACCCTTCAGAGGGGGTGCAGAAAAACGTTCTGGAGACCCCGTGAGCAGTGGGGGGGGGGGCAGTGAGCAGTGAAAGCTCAGAGACGCCTCTTTCTCCAAAAGCTGCCAAGAGTTGTTTACGTCGTGAGTCGGAGCCTGGGAAGCTGGAAAGTGCTAGAGGCTTCAAGGTCAGCCACCTGCACCAAGTAGAGATAAGTGCTTCAGAGTTGTGTGGGAACGCCGAGACAAGTCCAGTCTCCATGGCAACTGAGAGAGTTGCATCTACGGAAGCTGTGAAGGTCGTGGGCAAGTCTTCCTGCCGGGGGGAGTCTGTTGCTGTGACAACCAGAGAGGACATCTGCAGAAGCCCCAAGGAGGGGGGTAGTGAGGAGATTGTTGCCCTGGCGACCCAGGAATGTAAACAACAAGACTTTCTCACTATAATCATCGACTCTGGTGCCTCAAACTCGTTAGTGCCATCTGCTGATCTTTTGAGGAATTGCAGGACAGTAAAAACTGAGAAGTATGTTACGTTTGCAGGTGGAAGCAGAAAAAAGCTCACAGAAACAGGACTGTTCTTTTGTCCTTTTCTTAAGCATGAAGTCAAAGCTTATGCAGTGCCCGGTTTAACTAACTGTTTGTTAAGTGTGCATGATCTATTGATTGATAATTTTCAAATTTCTTTTTCAGGTGACAAATGTGAATTTTCCAAGGATGGGAAACACGTGTACACAGTGCAGTCTAAAGATAATTTGTTTGCTGTAAATGTGCCTTTTTCCACAGGGGAAGATGACACCGAAGATGTGAAGGGCCAATGTGTGAATGTAGCGCCCCACAATGGTTGTTTACATATTTGGCACAGACGCTTCGCTCATTTAAATTGGAGATTTCTCCAGAAAGCACCAGAGCTGACACAAGGGTGCAAATTTAATGTTTGTGACAAATTTCTAGATTGCAATGCATGTAAACAGGCGAAAGTTGTGACATGCTCATATCCAAAGTCAGAGAGGCAGACCACAAAACCCTTTGAATTAATTCATGCAGATTTGTGTGGACCCATGTCTGTTGAGTCACTGGGAGGTTCGAAGTATTCTTTGCTTTTGATTGATGATTTTTCGAGGTCTGCTTGGACCTTCTCTCTGAAAACGAAAGGGGAGGCAGCTAAAATGATCAGGGATTGGATCACCGCAGTTGAGGTAACCTTTTCCACCAAAGTTCGTGGTTTTCAAAGTGACAGAGGTAAAATTGAGCAACTGCTTCAGAAAATGAGGATGAGTGATTGTGCAGAAGTGAGAAGTCCTATGGAGACTAGTTTTGTGAAGGACAGCCAGCAAGCAGAACGTGCTGCGTTCGAAAATACTGAAGTGTTTCAGTCAGCTCTAGGGAGTTTGTTGTACTTGTCCCAATGGAGCAGACCTGATATAGCGTTTGCTGTCAATCTGCTTAGCAGGGAAGCATCAAACCCTAGTGTGCAAGCCTGGAATGGCATCAAGAGAGTTCTGAGATATTTGCAGGAGACCAAAGACTTTTGTCTTAGGTTGCCAGCTCAAGGAGAAGTCAAACTGACTTGCTTTGTGGACTCAGATTGGGCTAATCTTGAGGATCGCAAATCTGTGTCTGGCCTAGTGGTGAAGTTTGGGAACTCAGTAGTTGGATGGAGGTCCAAGAAGCAAAGTCTGATAGCGCTCTCATCCACTGAGGCTGAGTTCAGTGCTCTTTCAGAGGTGTGCAGAGAAGTAGAGTTCTATGCTTGTTTGGTGCAGGAACTCTGCGAAGTGGATTGTCTGCCGATACGTGTTTTCGAGGACAATCAACCATGCCTGCGTTTGGCAGAGTCAGGTCAGTTCAAGGCCAGAACTAAACACCTAGACATTCGCTTTCGGAATGTGTGCCAAAGTGTTCAGGAGGGATTAGTTGCACTGAAGTATTGTCCCTCTGCCAAGAATCTAGCTGATGGGTTCACGAAACCACTCACCTTCCAAAGACATGGAGAGTTTTGTGAAGGTCTGGGTTTGGGACGACCAAAGGTCGATTCTCCCCTCAGGCGCGAGACAAGAGGGGGTGTTGGGTGTAGTGAAGGGTTAACCTTCTGTGTCTCGAGGCTGAGAGGAGGCGCTTACAAGGGAAGTAAGCCAGGACGTGACGAAAGCAGCTTGGAATGTTGTGAGCTGAGTGAAAAGTGAAAGCAGCTTTGCTACGCAGCTGCTGAGAGAGACAGGTCGCAAAATGCAACTTGAATCAGATGGACTGTAAATATGCTACTTCTGAGCAAATAAAGTGCTACTAGGAAAGAAGAAACGTGTGGGACCTATTTACTGACTGCCCTTTCTACACGAACTGCTGTGCAATTCTGCTAATTGCTTTACGACCTGCAGAGGTGCAGGGGAGCGTGCCGGACCACAACAATAAAGCAATAAATCTATCCTAACAGTAAATAATGACATTGCGGATGCTCTATCTCGTTTTCAGATGAACTGTTTCTGCTCGTTAACGCCAGAGGCACAGCAATTGCCACAACCGTTTCCGGAGCACCTTTGGAGCCTTGGGAGCGAGAAGTCCTGAAGGGAGTATTGGCATCTGTAGCCCCGTCAACACTTAAATCATATAAAATGGCATGGTCGGATTTTTTGGTGTTTCGTAATAAAATAAAAAATGTTAGGCTTGACACCCCTCCTACAAAGGCAGATGTGCTGCAATACCTGGTCCATTTAAGGGGATTGGGCCGTGCCCCAAAGACACTTAACATGCAGTCTTCAGCAATCTTTTGCAAGGCCGTTTACTCCACAGACCCTTGCACAGATTTCCTAGTGCGGAAGGCACTGGAGGGCTGGCGCAGGCTTCAGCCTCCCAGCACCGATGGTAGAAGACCCATAACCTTCGACATCCTATGTCAAATTCATAAAAAATTAAGGGCTATTTGTTGGTCAAAGTATGAAGCACCCCTATTTTCGGCCGCTTACTCCATGACCTTTTTCGGCGCCTTGCGCATAGGTGAGGTGGTCTGCGGCGACCAGCCGGATTCTGTCGCACGCGGGATCCTTTTAAAGGATGTGACCTTATCTCGCTCAGATTTAGTTCTGCATGTCCGGAGTTCTAAAACTGATCAACTAGGTAAAGGGGCCCTGATTTGACTTATAGCTACTCAAAAAAGGGGGCCATGCCCAGTAAAAAACGCAAGACGATTTGTGTATTTGAGACCAAACATCCCTGGGCCCATTTTTCATACATGCAGACGGCTCTCGCCTTACAAGACATCAGTTTACGGATGTTATGCATAAGGCAATTGCTGCTTGCGGTTATCCCCCGGCTGAATTCGCAGCTCACTCATTTCGTATCGGGGCTGCCACTACAGCGGTGCATTTAGGCCTACCGGCAGAAAGGATAAAGGACTTGGGTCGATGGAAGTCAGATGCGTTTAAAGGGTACATTCGGAAAGCTTTATGATTGTTTTCATCATCACTGACCCCGGCTTGTTGCGCTCTTTTCTTTTAGGTGGCGTGGTGGTGCTCATTTGGATCATTGGCCACAGTATTGTCCACTGGGCCAGAAACCGTGCTGTCAGCCGTGGCCTGGGGTGCGGGTTGGATCTGCCACAAAATGTGGAAGTTTCCTGGATCACCCGCCATGGAATGCGTTGGGTGGAATTTTTGCCAGCAGTGAAAGCCAGAGCCGCACTGGAATGCCCTCTGAATGCCCTTGTCATTCAGCTGGGTGAAAATGATTTGGCCTACCGGAAAGGCATGGACTTAATTTGGAACATTTACAATGATTTCGACAATCTGATGACTTCATTTCCAAATTTAGCCATAATTTGGTCATCATTGTTGGAAAGGCGCACTTGGAGGGACTGCCGATGCCCTATCGCTATAAACAAGGCCAGAAAGATCCTGGAACGCTCAGTGGCTCGTAGAATGGCAGTGCTGGGGGGGCAGGTCATTGACCACCCCAACAAGGTGGCCCTCTACAGTGAAGATGGCGTGCATCTTTCCGATGTGGGAAATGATGTTTGGTTGGCTGACATATCTACTGGGATTAGGGATTGGTTTCAGGTCTGAGGGTATTGGTGGCTAGCTTTGCTTGAATGGCGGTTAGGAATTGGTAGGGGTATTGTTATGTAGATGGATGGGGGGGAAGTGCCATCACCTCCCCCGGATATTGAAGGCTTGTCCGATAAAGGATTCCGGGGGGCGTGGCCCTGTCCGAAACCTATGGAGGTGAGGGCCTAAGGCACGCCCCCGATCGGTGACCCCGGGGGAGTTCCTAGTTGATGTGCATCAGCAGGGCTCCCCCTGCTGGTGTAAACCCTTCCCGGTCTTCAAGCAAACAGGCTGAAGCCGGATAGTCGGTTAGGACCAATGCCTAAGCCAATACCACTCGTTACCTGTAACCAATAAAGTTGTGGCCAATTTTAGCCTATTAACCTTAAATAACGGTGTCATGTGTCTTTATTCTTACTGGGGGGAGGCGGGAACTCGCCACACAAATAAATGGGCATTTTACAGGAACTGGAAAGAAAGGGGGCAAGCCAACCCTAACATACAAGCTTGAATGAACAGACTGTGTACATGGATAAAGATATGAAGAAGGAAGGCCTGACCGGGGAGGGGGTGTTGGAGCGGGTAGGGAGGGGGGAGGAGGTAAACCGGATGGTATTTTGAATTGATTTTGTTATGTAAGCCTTTTTTCAGAAACCATATATATTAATGTAATGTAGTTATGCATTGTAGTATGAATGAATTTTGTTTTGTATTCTTTGTTTTATAGAATATATATAATAATGTTATGTTACTAAGCAAATTTAATGAAACAGTAAAAAAATAAATAAATCTCACCTTAACAGCCCCAAGAGGCTCCCAGAGTGGCTTGTGAAAGGATTCCCAAAGTAGGAATCACAGTCTGGTATCAGGCACACAACACAATGTGTGTCCCTGGGATGCCGGACAAGGCTGGAGAGATTTCCTGCCCTCTTCCTTGATCTTACACTTCCACCTCTGCCTAGTAGGCTGCAGGGCCCATTGAGGTCGCCTGGGGCAAGGGATTGGGGCCAGGCAATAGAACTCACTCATCCCATGATGGAAGCAAGTCTTCCCTGGCTTGGGTCTGCTTCCATGTTCTCTTGTACCCATTATTTGTGGAGGGTTTAGGATCAGATCAGTCATCTGATCCAGTACTGCCTTTTCTTTTCTCTACCGCATGTTCTCGTCCCTCTGGAGCTGGCTCACTTCTGCCCCAAAGAAGGTAACACCCACAGCCTGGGGACATGGGACGCACTTTCCAGACTAAGGAGAGCCCACTCAGTAGCTGCAGCATCCTTGCTTGATGCAGACCTCCTGGGTCATGTGGCTATGAAATCCTGCCGCAGCACAAACATGGCTATTTCTCTCCAGGGCCAAACTGCAAGCTTGGAAGGAGTCGTTACCACCAAAGACAGGATCCATAAATAAAACCCCAGCCCTGAAAGCCTCATTGTAAATATGGTTGAATGGGTGCCAGGTAAATTTGGTGAATCAGTAAATGTGGCATAAATTAATCTCTCTTCTCCTTCATTCTCTTCCAGATGACATAATACTTGATGTCGATTTCGATTTCAGGGATAAGACACAAGTCTAAGTTTCAAGGCTCAGCAATGATGGAGTGGCAATTTTTGCTTGCTGTTTAATTGTGTGTGTTGTTGCTAATTGTGATCATTGCTGTTGTTTTAGAATTCTTTCCTATGCAATATTACTTTTTTATTGCTTTTAAATTGTCCTTGTAAAGGAAAGTGTCCTGCTAATGTTGATTGTATTCTGAATTGCTTCAAGAAGCCTCATAGCAATGAATAATATTAAGAGTAATAATTATTTTACCTGCCTTAATTATAATAAAGCATTGGCATGCATATTTTAAATTAGTGGTTAAGGTCTTAAACTACATATTTTAATTGTTTTACATCTGTATTATTTACTGTGTTCTAGCTTATAGATTTTAATTTTAACCTACATATATATCTACATGTTCTCTATCTCTGTAGAAGTCCATATTGTGGTTTGTGACTGTAATAAATTGATTCGTTCATTCAATAAAGCTTCGGTGGTTTTGAAATTCAGTAAATTGTCTCTGCCTCCATTTTTTGGTATTGAGGGGAACGCTTTATAAAATAATCAGAGAACATCAGGGTTGTAGTAGTCAACATTAGTCCTTTCCACAGCAGACCTAGTTAAATTGATGGGCACAAATTATGTGGCTGTGTTGATTTTGACGCATCTCTTCTGAGTAAAACTCAATTGACTACTCCTCACAGGATATCATGGAATTGTAGAGTTGGAAGGGACCACAAGAGTCATCTAGTCCACCCCCCTGCAATGCAGGAATATTTTGCCCAACGTGGGGCTCGAACCCACGGCCCTGAGATGAAGAGTCCAACACTCTACTGACTGAGCTATGGGCAGATATACTGTTTGATAAATTGTCCCTTTAAAACATTTTGGTTTTATCTGCAGGAGTTGCTATGTCTGATAATTCCATCTAGTTCTGTCAAAAGGGAGGTGGGGGTTGTTTTCTGATTTCTTAATTGTGAATATTTTTGGGGGAGGGGAAGCATAGGTGGAAAGGAGATACTCAGATGGACCAGAGTGAAATTGGGGCTTCAGGATGGCTTGGGGAATTCTAAAAGTATCACATCCAAACCAAAACTCTTGGTTGTTGGATGCCCCTGCCTTCTGTTATCATTTGAGTTTTCCTCTGCTTCCCTTTCAAGCTGCTATCTGGAAGGAGGCCAAAGCCCACTTAAACATAAGAATGATTATAAGAAAGCATTCATTCAACAGCCAGAGTTGAATGAAGACGATGTGCTAGGATGAGAATGAGCTAATTAAACCATTCTGCAACACACACACACACACACACACACACATGCACACTGCAATCCGAACCCCAGTACTGTTATGAGGACAATGGTCACAACCACACATTTCAAGAACCATTGCACTAAGGGTCACAGATTCACTCAACACATCCTGGGAACCTCTGTTTGTTAAAGATCTAACATCTCTCAGCACCCTTAGCAAATTACAGTTCCCAGGATTCTTTAGGGAAAGCCTGGACTCTTTAAAGTGGTGTAAGAGCTTTAAATGTGTGGTGTGGAATTCCTCCAAAACAACTGGGGAACTGTGCAACCCTCTCTCTCTCAGGCTACGGTCCTGCCCCAGGCTCAGGAGGAGGAGGAGCAGGAGGGTTCTTTATTAGATTAGGTTTGTATCCTGCCTTTCTATTTTCAGAACTACATAAATCAATTATAATAATCAATACAATAAGAATAGCAATAAGAATTATTTACCAAATCTAAATAATCTGATAGAAAGTTGAGGGAGGGGTGATCTCTCCATCGGCTTCAGTCTTTGGACACAACATTTCAATGAACATTGTTGTTGTTGTTGTTGTTGTTGTTGTTGTTGTTGTTGTTAATTTCATTTCTATAGCACTTTATATTTTCAAGAAAAATCTCCAAGCAGTTTACAGCATATTAAAACATAAATAAAACAATCTGAAGAATGTCAAATATAGAGTATACAGTTAGAGCAGCATAGTTAACAAAAAACTAAAGTATTAAAGATTTCAAAATAAAACATTACAAAGGAGGTCAACTACAGAATACATATTTAACACAGTTAACAAAAACAAAACAAAAAACTTAAGCATTCCCCCCCCCAAAAGCCAACATTGCTAAGTAAAGTCAAATATAAAATGCACATTTAAAACAGCATAATTAACAAGAGAATAAAATATTGTCATAAGCATGACACGGCTGTTTAGCAGGCACAAAAAGATGGGGCAAAAGAATCCAATAGTTTGGGTTTCTTGTCAGGCTGAGCGATGTCCCTCTGGTCTCACCAGGAGCCACTTTAGTAGCGCTAGTGTCTGGGCCCTGCCCCCCAGGCCAGGTGGAAAGGGCCTTGCAGGAAGCGGCCTTCACAACTCACAACCGGGCAAGGCCATCATGATGACACACAGTTCAAAAGGAATTCAATTATGATTCCAATCATAAACAGGCAATGGTGTTGCTAGGTGAAGTCAAATGCCCTGTTCTTCTGTTTGCAGACTTCAGAAAGGCTTTCAAATTTTCAGTCTTGAGTTTGAGTGATACAGAGAGTCAGTTCCAGCATTGCAGTCTGCAGGCCACACTTGGTTTAGGTCTCCTATTTTTGCAAGATGACTTAGCTTCCTTTTGCTTGTAAGAGCTTTTCCTCAGTCAGCCACTTAGCTCTTAAAAAGTTAAGAAATGAGGTCCTTTCAGAGACAGGGGTGCACAGTGAGCATAGTCCCGAGGAGCTGACACCACAGGTGTGGGGTGGGGAGATGCAGGAGGTACATTCCTTCGTTATGTGCACACATGCACATGCAAATGCAAACACACAGAGGGAGAAAATAACTGTTCCCCACATCAAACAGGGGGCGCTTTTTGCACAGTCGCATGCAGCCCCCCCATCCCATGCGGCTCCCAGCACTACAGCCTGGATTTGCCCCCCCCCCCACAGGCTGGACACCTGGAGGTAGCCGCCTACTTCTGCCAGTTACCCAATCCCAGTTGGGGAGGCGTTGCCAGGAGAGAGTTAGCCAGGGAAGGGGAGGGATCGCCCAGCTCACACAATAGTGGGCGGAACTTACCTGGGAGTTCTCAGTCAGCTTCAGAGCTTCTTCCACCCTGCCCTCCCTCAGTTAAGCCTTCTTTTGCAGGTTATCCTTTTCTTCACAGGCATGCGGGCGCTGCTACGTTATGGTTGCTGTTGAAGGGCCAGAAAGGAATTTTCCTGCATTGGCAGGTTTTGCCTTCCCCGTAGCAAAACATCACAACTTTGGTGGTTTCAGGCCTTGGGCAGAATCCTTTAGCCTATCTTCCCTAAATGGGGGGAGGGGGCGGGAAGCAGTGACCCAGCCCCCCCCCATTGTGGCGATCCCAGGGTTCCCCAATTAAAGGGGTTGTTTTGAGGGGAGTCATTGGCCATATGCCATTAGGTTGTCATTGGCGAAATGGGGGGCGGGCTCTCTCCAGCGCCAGCCCAATCCCCACACATTCTGTTCCCCAGATCCCCGGCTGGGGACTGGGAGGGTTAAACGCCCAATGCTGAAGCCAAGGTCTCCCTACATCTGAAGTTTTAATAAAGTTGTGGCCAAAGTTTAATCCCATAACACGTTGTCTTGAGTCATTATTCCACACGGGTGTCGCCCAGGGTTGGGGGGTCTCCGCCTGTCTGCGCAACAGTTTTTTTGCAGTAGGAGCTGCTAACACAGCCAATTACCGTACTTCACCCCCAGAGGCACACTCAATTGTCCCTCGAGACAGACAGATGGCAGCAACTGTAACATCTCCTGCAAAGTAAATGGGGCATTGAATAAATACCATGAAAGAACAACAGCAAACTTGAGCAACAAACACACACTTTCTCAGGCTGCATTCCTGACCCCACTTTGTGCTGATAATAATTATGAGAAAACAGAAATGTTGAACAACTCTCTCTCTCCGTTACAATCCTGACCTTTTCCTCACTAATAATAGTGTTGAGGTTCTGGACAGTTTAGAGTTAACACTCCAAGAGACGTTCTTATTCACTGTGTGCCTGCCCATATCATCCGGGTTTTTTCCTTTCATTCTGAGAGTCTCTGAGAGTTGGTTTTGTTTTTGTGAGAGACAGAACGCTGCAAGCATGCAGCTTGATTCTGTCGGTTTCTTTTCTGTTTCTTTATGCTTCTGAATAAACACCTTTGGGAGAATAGAAGCACTGGTGTCAAGTTGATTTATTGGAGACACCACTTTGACACAGACCAAGCCATTTATGCTGCGTACGAACTCTGCAACGGCCGACAACTGCGAAGTGCGGCAGCATGCTGAAGAAGCGGGCGGGCGGCCATAAACGTCAGACCAGCTCATAAATCAGGCCAATTGCCGTGCCGGGCAGCAGACTCCGTGGGTCAAAGGATTTACCATCTACAAACTTTAACAAATAGCAACACCTCTTTCACCCTCCAAAATAAAAAACACACTGAGGATAGCCAAACAGGCAGGAGAAACCTCAGGCCAACCCAGGCACCAGCAGGCATGTAACAGGCAAACTGCAGCTGCCATTTGTGCACTTGTCATGTCTCCCCTTGTAGCACCCTGCTTGTGGTTAACGCTTAGCTGGAATGAAATATTCAACGCAGCAATAGAGAAATTAAAATAATAATTTATTTGTCAGACAAATAAATGAGAGGCACAGTGGTATATGGTTACCAAGCTCTGGCCTGGTCTCCTGCCATTATGGCCAGCACTTATATTCCCTCAGCCCAGCCCCCTTGCTCCTCCTTTGGCTGCCTCTGTCCAATCAGCCTGGTTGAATTTCCTATTGGCTGATTGTTATAACCAATCCTAAAAGATACACCCATTTCCTATTGCCTTTTATGGGATACAAAAAGCTATATATTCTTCTATCTATAAATGACAAATAAGTAGTCATATATCTTACATTTGTCTCAACAAGGAACCTTAATTACCAGCTCACCTCTTGCCCTCCTTGCCCTATTGCCCTCCAAAACAGATGGTTAATAGTTTTAAATTTTTATCTTAAACAGATGTCAGAGATCTTGGGTTCACATTCTCATGCATCATCAATGAAAGATCTCTTTTTTGGAGGTCTTTAAACAAAGGCCTGACAACCATATGTCAGGAGTGCTCGATGGCGTCTCCTGTCTGGCAGGGGGCTGGGCTCGTTTGCCCCTCTGGTCTCCTACAGCAATATGACTCTATGAAATAAGAATTTAACATTTCTTTCTTTCTAGATCCTTTGCATAATTACATTTCAGCCAGTATATTTCATACATTATCATAGATAGCTTTTTAGAAGAATAAACCTTCTCAAAGTGAAAGGAAGGAATAGTTTACAGCCTCAAAATAAAATAGGAAAAAAGCCTCTTCTTCTGTTTACACTCCTTCTCCAGCCAGTTGCTTTCTTTTCCATTTGCTCTTGGCCTTTAACCTTAGGAAGATATGACTCAAATTTAATGGGAGGCACAGGGTTTTATTTTACTATTTACCAACTCTTAATTATGTAGGGTCAATGTAACCTTGCTCCCAGCCTGTAATTCCCTTTTTTACGACTTTGAGAATTGTTTTCTGCTATAAATCAGGGGGCCCCCTTGTCCAGGAGGATAAACATCTTGCCAAAGTACTTAGGCAGCTGGTCTTCTGCCTGGCATAAAACATTT
>NW_028293381.1:0-35935 GCF_964106645.2 Podarcis pityusensis
GAGGCACATTAGCAAGGACGATGCTCTCCTGGCACATCCATGAACAGTGAACTCAGGCCGCAACAGGTGCAGGTCTGCCAGCAGCATATTGATTGGTATGGCCACTGCAGAATGCAGGAGCCGGCGCAGTTTTGCAGTCTCTGTCCCAAGCCACAAGCAAAAAAGGACACCTGCCCAGAACCAGGGTGTGTGATGTGCCATCAGCCCCAGCTACCATAGCCAGCCAATGGTCAGGGCTGATGGGATTCATGGTCCAAAACATCTGGAAGGCTACAGATTAGCGAAGACCATTCTAAAGCACAACAGGAAATGCACATGCATACCTGTGAACCAGGTAAATATTTTAATTAACTCCCCATGTGCCCACTTGACTGCTTAGAAATGCCAGGAACTGATTGTTCAGTGTGGCAAGGAACTGATTGTTCAGTGTGGCAGAATGAACACTTTGGAACTCCCTGCCCATTGACATCAGGCAGGCAGCTTCATTTACTGCTTTCAGCACCTGCTAAAACTTCTGCTCCAGCGAGCCTCCCCAAACATGTGATTTCAGCATGCAATCTTCACATATGGTGTTAAGTTCAGCTGTTTATAATTTCCGATTTTAATTTATATCCCCCCAATGTAACTTCTTAATTATAATTTTATTGGCACCTCACTGTCTATCTTGGACCAACTACAGTGGTACCTCGGGTTAAATACTTAATTCGTTCCTGAGGTCTGTTCTTAACCTGAAACTGTTCTTAACCTGAAGCACCACTTTAGCTAATGGGGCCTCCTGCTGCCGCCGCGCTGCCAGAGCACAATTTCTGTTCACATCCTGAAGCAAAGTTCTTAACCTGAAGCACTATTTCTGGGTTAGCGGAGTCTGTAACCTGAAGCGTATGTAACCTGAAGCGTATGAAACCCAAGGTACCACTGTATTGTAAACCGCTTTCGTTTTTGTAAGCGATATATAATTTTTATGAAATTGCAAAAATAAATAGAACAAATAACACCTTCATGCAGTCCAGTCACACCAGTAAATCTTTTCAACACATTACTTTGATCCATCTGTTCAATTTCTGCTTTGGAAGTCCTTTGCAAGGACTTCCCATACTACGAGGGAGGGGAGGGGAGGCACTCCACAAATGCTCAGAGGTTCTCTCTCCTGCCCCCAGGTCCTTTTGACAAGGTGTTAGGCTGACCCTGAAACCCAATTCTGCAGCAACGTCCCAGGTAATCTACAGCTCAGTCCAAGCTGGAGGATGCAGCTATCAATAACTACTAGCCATGATGACTATGAATCTACCTGCACTGTCAGAGGCAGCAAATGTATCTGAATACCAGTCGCTAGGAATTGCAAGACGGAAAGTCAACGTTGCGCTCTGGTCCTGGCCTGTGGACTCCCTTTGCGGGGCATCTGTTTAGCCACTGTGAGAACAGGATGCTGGAATAGATGTTGTAAGGTAGAATTTGGATAGCCATCTGCCATGGATGCTTTAGCAGAGATTCCTGCATTGCAGGGGGTTGGACCAGGTGAACCTTGGGGTACCTTCCAATGCTACGATTCTGGCAGCCAGGCTTCTCTGATGCTTTTAGGTAGGGCCTAAGCTCCCCTAAGCCGATCCTTTGACCGATGTGTGTGTGTGCGTTTGTGTCAGCCGCAGTGATTCATTTCCCATCCAATCAAGCTCTCCGAACGCAGGGGGCACTCATAATTCAGGGGGCCTCCTGACTGGCGGAGCCTGATTGATAGTTTTGGCACATCTGGAAGCGTTTGGCTGCTGTCCCACCTAACTGTTCTGGCAGGAGACAGCTGAGCAATTGGATTTGAGGTGGGGAGGGGGGAGAGAAACGGGGGGCGGGGGAGAGAGAGAGCGCTGGAAGGAACAGGAGGCTGCTTGGCCAGCCAGAGAAAATTACAGGCTCTGTGGCTGACAAGATGAGCCTTTGCAGGACTGGCTGGACCAGGAGACCAAGAAGGAAAAAGCAAAACACATAGCCCCCCCTATGGAGAATCACACACACTCGTCTTCTGGCTGAAGATGGCCCCATAAGGCAGTGCAAGCGGGGAGGGGGGAGGCTGCCTGGCTCCAAGTCCATGCCCCAGTAGCAAAAAGAATTATATAACACAGTCAGGATCAGCGTCGCTCCATGCCAGCCCCTGGACTGAGGCTGGCTTTGTGTCCAGGAAGCCTCTGACGTGAGTCTGTGAGGAGTTGGCCTCACCCGGGGGGGAAAGCAGGACTGTGAATATGCCATTGAAGAACAAAAGAAGAGCCTGCTGGATCAGGCCAATGGCCTGTCTAGTCAGGCATCCTGATGCAACGGCAGCCAGCCAGATGCCTCTGTGGGAAACCAGCGAGCAGGACCCCAGCACAACAGGAACTCTCCCCTCCTACGGTTTCCAGAAACACTGCTGCCTCCAACTGTGCCAGCAGAGCAGGGCCATTTTGGCTAGCAGGCATGTTGCTGGCCATCCCTGCCTCCTGAGGAAGTGAGTTCCCTAGTTTAACACTGCACCGCACAAAAGATGGCTTTCTTTTCTCTGGCCTGAATCTTCCAGCTTTTGGAAGGCATGCCTGAGTTCTCATAGGCATGAAACTGGCCGTGGTAAGAAAAGGATGTTGGACTTAAAGGCCCCTCCAAACAGAGTTTTCTGCAGCTGTCCATATACAGTGGTACCTCGGGTTACAAACACCTCGGGTTACAAACTCCACTAACCCAGAAGTAGTACCTCAGGTTGCGAACTTTCCCCCAGGATAGGAACGGAAATCGCGTGCCAGCGGCAGAGCAGCAGCAGGAGGCCCCGTTAGAGAAAGTGCGCCTCTTGTTAAGTACAGTTTCGGGTTAAGAACGGACCTCCGGAACAAATTAAGTTCATAACCCAAGGCACCACTGTATAGTCATCGAATCAAAGAGCTGGAAGGGAGCACAAGGGTCATCTAGTCCAACCCCCTGCATGGTAGTCCCTTCCAACTCTGATTCTATGAATATTTATTAGACACCTGCAGAAAACTATCCGTCCAAAGGGGTCCCCAAGTCCAACATCCTTTTCTCACCATAGCCAAGTGTTTTCTACAAAATGCCATTGAGGCAATAATTATGCATCCATGGTGGTTTTCTTCTGGACTGAAAAGTTTTTCTCCCTCTCTCACATCACTAGAACTCATGGATATCCAGTGAAGCTAACGCCTGGAAAACTCCGCAGAGAGAAACGGAAGTCCTTCTTCAAACAGAACACTGTTAAACTCTGGAACTCACTTCCACAGGAAGCAGCGATGGGTACCACCCTAGATGGCTTTAAAAGATTCAACAAATGCATGGGGGAAAGGGCTTTCAGTGGCTACTAGGCACGATGACTATGCTCTGCCTCCATACAGTATACCTCAGTCCAGTATACCTGAAGGCGCGTGTCCATCCCCCATCGTTCTGCCCAAACACTGAGGTCCAGTGCCAAGGGCCTTCTGGCGGTTCCCTTGCTGCGAGAAGCAAAGCTACAGGAAACCAGGCAGAGGGCCTTCTCGGTAGTGGCACCCGCCCTGTGGAACATCCTCCCACCAGATGTCAAAGAGAAGAACAACTACCAGACTTTTAGAAGACATCTGAAGGCAGCCCTCTTTAGGGAAGCTTTTAATGTTTAATGTATTTTAATATTTTGTTGGAAGCCACCCAGAGTGGCTGGGAAAACCCAGCCAGATGGGCGGGGTATAAATAATAAATTATTATTATTATTATTATCATCATCATGCGAGGCAGGGATGCTTCTGAAGGCCAGTTGCTGGAAACCACAGGAGGGGAGAGCTGCTCTTGTGCTCAGGTCTGGCTTGTGGCTTTCCCATTGAGGCATCTTGGCCCCTGTGAGAACAGGATGCTGGACCAATTGGGCCATTAGCCTGACCCATCACGTTCTTCTTATGTTAAAGCAAAGCATCCCAACTGAAGGCAAAACTCACAGTTTTGAGAAACTTTGCCAGTGGAGAAGCCGCATCAAGGGCCCCACCAGGCCTGGCATCTGGGATGCAGCATGCACGAGTGATACATCATCAGCGGACCTGCGGCAATGTAGGCCTGAGAGCCCACAGCACACAGCTCCGGCAGCAGAGGAGGGCATCTGGTGACTCACAGGAGGCCTGGAAAACAAGCAGATAACAGTGGAGGGAGGGAGAGGCAGCACAGCAGCCGGGAGAGGAGGAATGGGGCAGGCAGGAAGCCGGTGGGGTCTGTTTCACCAGGATGCAGTCCCCAGATTCCTGTCCTCACCATCCAGGCACAAGAGTGAAGCTTGGGGGCCTCTGCAATCTCCTGAAAACCTTGGAAGATTCAGGACAAACCAAGCAAAGCAGTCCTTTAATAGAGCCTGACTGATGGATCAGAACGAGCACCAATCAAGTTGTTGTTGTTGTTGTTGTTGTTGTTGTTGTTGTTGTTGTTGTTGTTTAGTTGTGTCCGACTCTTCGTGACCCCCTGGACCAGAGCACGCCAGGCACTCCTGTCTTCCACTGCCTCCCACAGTTTGGTCAAACTCATGCTGGTAGCTTCGAGAACACTGTCCAACCATCTCGTCCTCCGTTGTCCCCTTCTCCTTGTGCCCTCCATCTTTCCCAACAGCAGGGTCTTTTCCAGGGAGTCTTTTCTTCTCATGAGGTGGCCACAGTATTGGAGCCTCAGCTTCAGGATCTGTCCTTCCAGTGAGCACTCAGGGCTGATTTCCTTCAGAATGGATAGGTTTGATCTTCTTGCAGTCCGTGGGACTCTCAAGAGTCTCCCCCAGCACCATAATTCAAAAGCATCAATTCTTTGGCGATCAGCCTTCTTTCTGGTCCAGCTCTCACTTCCATACACTACTGGGAAAACCATAGCTTTAACTATACGGACCTTTGTCAGCAAGGTGACGTCTCTGCTTTTTAAGATGCTGTCTAGGTTTGCCATTGCTCACAGAATCACAGAATTGTAGAGCTGGAAGGGTCATCAAGTCCAACCACCAGGAATCACAGCCAAGAACCCCTGACAACCCTCTGCTTAAAGACTTCCAATGAAGGAGAATCCACCACCTTGCAAGTGAATTGTCCCCTTCAGAAAGTTCTTCCTAACGTTGAGCTGGAATCTCATTTGAACCCATTTCAGCCCAGCATCCTGTTCTCGCAGTGGCCAAGCAGATGCCTGTGGGAAACCTGAAAGCAGGACCCGAGCCCAAGAGCCCTCTCCCCTCTTGTGGGTCCCAGCAATTGGTATTTGAAAGCATTGCTGCCTCTGGCTGTGGAGGCAGAGAATAAATGCCACCATGGCCAGCTGCCATTGGCAGCCCTGTCCTGCCTGAATTTGTCCAACCCGCAAAGGGGAATGTGGTACACACAGAGTTTTATTGCCGTGTGGTTCCTTCTTTACAGCTCCATGTCAGAGGAGGGAGGTGTCTGCTTATCGCCTATGAGTCCCGCAAGGATGCCCCTTCTCGTCAAGGCAGCGTCTTGACCAGGAAGAACCTTTGCCAAGCCAGAATTGGAACCCACCTCCCAGAGTGTCCGAGGCTTTACTCAGCAGCTTCATCTCCAGCACCCCCCTCCCTCCCTCCCTCCCTCCCCACCACCGTATCTCATGTAGAAAGAAACATCTGTTCCCTTCATTATTTTGTTCCATTTGGAAGCGTGAAAATGAGAGACAGACGTCAGAAGAACGGCTCCACTCAACGAAGAATCTGGCAGAAGGGTTTGGGAGGGAAAATTCAGCCTTGCAAAAAGCTGGGAGGTCAGCTGAGAAGTCGTGTCCAACATGAACAGGACCAATTTCCCTCCCCGCCCCCCAACAAAAATCTACTTTGAGGCCAGGAAGGTGGCTGTTTGCTGGGTGGCTCACAGCCTCATCTGGAAACCATCAGGAGCTCTCCTGTTACTCCATGAGACAACCAAAGGCAGTGAGCTGCCCCTACCTCCAGACCAGCACCGTCAGTGCTGGACAAGAGGCAGATCACATTACTGAAACAGAAGAGGCTGAACTGAGGTGAGAGCCAGTCTTGGACAAGAGGAAGCCAAGTGAGGCCTCAGGCACTCGGAAAACAGCCTCGGCCTGTGTCAAACCTTCGGTCCACTGTGCTCAGCATATTGCCTACAGCAGAGATGGTAGATCTTGTAATTTTCTGCTCCCCTCTGGAGCAACAGAAAACGAGCTTGCTCCATCTTCCACGTGAGGGCCCATCAGATATTTGAAGATGGATCTCAGAACCCATCTCACTCTCTTCTTTTCCAGGCTAAACATATCCAACTGCCTGAACCGTTCCCCACAAGGCTTGGTTTCAAGACCTTTTATAATCTCAGTCGTCCAGGCACTAGGCAATAACATTCCTCTTTGACCAGACTTTGGCTAATTGACATCTGATGCCCTTTTAAAATGTGTTGTGGAAGGGAAGTTTATTGGGCTGTCTTTTTATTATGCATTATATAAATACACACCCACACACCCACACCCACACCCACACACACACACTGATTTTATGTTGTGAAGCGCCCTGCGATCTAGAGGTCTAGGGTGGTATACAAATTTAATATATTAGTATTAGTATTAGTATTAGTATTCCAGCTTGTCAATATCCTCCTTAAACTGTGGCGCCCAGAACAGGCCACTGGACTCCAGGTCCAGGTCTCAATGGACCTGCAGCAGGTCAGGGTTAATGTGAGTTGGAGTCCAATAACATTGGGAGGGTCACAGCTACTCCCCAGTCCTGGTCTACAGTGACTGATGGCCACTCTCTGGGGTGTGAGATAGGGGTCACTTCCCAGACCCTACCTGGTGATGCCACTGAGGACTGAACCTGGGACCTTCTGCATGCGAGGCAGATTATCTACCGCACTTACAGCTTCCTTAAAAACAAGGGAAGATTCCAGTCCGGTGGTTCAGAATTTAGACTGTGTAGCTCAGCATTGCTCACACTGACTGGCAGCAGCTCTCTAGGGTTTCAGGCAGGGCTCTCCCCTAATCCAGCCTAGAGAAGCCATTGGCGGTTGAAACCTAGGACCTTCTGCCTGCAAGGCAGGTGTTCTCTCACTGAGCTACAGCCCTTCCGCCAAGAGAAGCAATTTCCAAACAGATGATTGTTTGGTAGGCCTTGAACTACAATGGTCCTGAGTTCCAGCCCTCTGCTCAGCTGGTGACTTGGGGCAAGTTCCTCAGTTCCCCCCTCCTCACCTCTCACGATGACAAGTGCAACAAGCGGCCTGGCAGGGTCACTGCAAGGATGGACCCGACAAGATGGACTCTAGAGCTCTCTGCAAAAGTGCCCGATAAATAGTTTGCTGGTGAACGCTGGGAGCACACTAATGCTTCAGCACTGCAGCACCACTCATCTGGAGACAGAAATCCAGTCCAGACCCAGGCAATCAGCTGCTTAATCATGCCAGATATTAATGGAGCGAAAATCTATTTCGGAAGTATCTGAAAACGCAGGAAGATGGCGGCTCCATGGAAATCCTCGTCTGGAAGGCAGCAGGAGGGGCCATCCATAGCAGGGAGAGGGGGGCTTCTGTGGCTGTTTTTTTTCTGTGCTGCTCAATTGCATTCAAGCCCCCCACCCCAGCAACAACACATAGAATTTAACTTCAGTGTCAGGCTTCTAGTCCTCATGATGGAAGTTCTTCAAGCTTCCTGACCAGAAAATGGAAACCGGGGTGGATAAAAATCAATGGTGGTTTTTTTAATATATAAAATAATAATCAGATTTTAAAATTTAAATCAGTTTTTTTAATTTAAATTGGGGTTTTTAAAAAAATTTAAATCAGATTTTTAAAATAAAATGCTTTTGGAGGAAAGATCTTTCTAAAGATAGTTTTCTATTTAAGTTACTTTATAGTCCAAAGGCTATTCATCAGGAAATAAGGATTTGTTTTAAGTTTTTCATGTGTGCTAAAACTCAGTCTAAGGTGTGTTTTTTAAACAAAACAAAACAAAACAAATCAAAAAAGCTTCAACCACATCAGTTAACAAACATGGATGCATATGGTATAATGTTATTGCTTTAGTTAAATAAATAGTTTAAATTGTTATTACAGAAATGATTATTTTTCTCCTTCCAATAAAGTACAGAAGAAAAGTTGTCCAAATATAAACAAACCTCACAATAATTTCATAATTATCTATGTATTTCTAACAGTACAACCAAATCAGTAATTTTTTATATAACTGTAAAAACTACTCTGAAAATTGATTATTCCAAAAATGAAACCTTCCTCTAGTTGTAAATATTAGGATTATACCGGCAAGAATGAGTCTTTCTGTAAAAAAGAAATGATTTAAATCAAGTCTTAATGAGTAGTATTTAAATTGTGATTTACATCTATTTGGTTTAAATCAAATCCACCCTGATGGGAACAGCGATCATCTACTGTGTAGGCTTGCTCTGAAGACATGATGAGTTTCAAGAACATTAGCTGGGATTCCTGCATTGCAGGGGGTTGGACTAGATGACCCTTTGTGTCCCTTCCAGCACTACTACAATGATTCTAATGTTGCAAACAAACGTGCTGTTTAAAATGTCGTGATTCAGTTTTGAACGCTCCAGCGTGGAAAACTAGTGTCTTTTTGAGAATTTTCCAGCCCCCCCCCAAAAAAATAAATTTTACAATACAAGGAAGGAGATGCAACTTTAAAAAAAGTATTATCTGTTCTCTCTCTCCATTTCCCACAAGCAGGGCTGCATAGCCCATAACTACACTCAGCAGAAACCTATGGGCTCATCCATACTTCTACTTGTGCCCTGCCTAGAAAGCACATTACCCTGCTCCTTTCCAAGGGAAAACCGAATCTTTAGTGATAGATTGTGTGCTAAAGAGTGGCCCTTCTCCAGGGGAAAGCTGGGCGACAAGAGAAAGTGTGGCTAAGCTCTGAGCGAGCCCAAGACCAGAAAAGCTTGATTTTGCAACCTGTATGAGTTTATGCGAATTTGTTTGCAGGGCTTTGTATAATTTATTCTGTTTCCTAGACGTAAAGCAGGTCAGCGAGTTTTGCTATTTCAAGCCTCTCTTTTCAAAGCATGCACGCACTGCTTTCAAAATTAGTTTACAAAGCAAATTACAATATGAACAGAAGGCCAAAAAAAGAGGAGAGAATAAGGTACAACTTCGTAAATGCATACATGGAAAGCGAGATCTTCAGGGGTAAAACACATACAAAGAGAGACAACATAACCAGAAAAGCTGTCCTTGGAAAGTTTCTCTTTATAATCACCAGGACTAGAAACTTAGTACAGTAAGGTACTATTTCTTAAAAGGAAGAGATTTGGGATGATGCTGATTTCTGTGTTCAGCATAGAAGTCAACACCAACATGGAAGGCACAGCTGCGTCCACAAGCTTAGAAAAATCAGAAGACTATCGTAAGCTGCCTTACACTGAGTTGGAGCATTGGTCCATCCAGCGCAGTATTGTCTACACTGGTTGGCAGTGGCTCTTCCGGGTTTCCTTGCCTGTTCCCACTCTAGCTTGGAGATGCCATTGTGGACTGAACTTGGGACCTTCTGCCTACAAAGTAGGTGCTCTACCACAGAGCTACGGCTTCTCCCTTAAAAGTAAAACAAGATTCCAGTCCTCATGTTTCAGAATTAAGGGCTGATTTAACTAGAGACACCAGAATCTGTCTCTACAGACCTTTGGGTCCACCTAGCTCAATACTGTTTACGCTGACTGGCAGTGGCTCTTCGGGATTTCAGGCAGGGGTCGCTCTACCAGAGTGAGAACCTGGAACCATCTGCATTCTTTTTTTTTTTTTAAATGATATTTATTAAAAGTTTAAAAATTACAGAAAAAAGAAAAAAGACAACAATAAAAAAGAAAAAAAACATAAAAAGCAATACAACAATACAGCAAAAAAAAAACAAAGAAAAAAAAA
This sequence comes from Podarcis pityusensis, assembly GCF_964106645.2. Lineage (NCBI taxonomy): Eukaryota > Metazoa > Chordata > Lepidosauria > Squamata > Lacertidae > Podarcis > Podarcis pityusensis. The sequence continues at coordinate 9,852 of NW_028293381.1, forward strand.
CTAAAACACACATACAATATTCCATATCTTTACCTTTCCTTTACTTGTTTCATCGACCTCCTCACACCTCCCTTTTTTTGTATTCTAGTTCAGTTCACTATTTCAGCAAATTCTTCCCATCTTTCTCAAAAAAAAATTCTACAATTTATCTTAATGATCTAACCTTAAATTTTTTCATTTTAACCCATTATCAATCAGCTTTTACTTAATTCTTTGTTACATTTCTACTAAAACCATATAACTTCATTCCAGCATCCTTCTAACACTCATTAATTTTACAATGTTTCTGTAAGTATACTTTGAATTTTTTCCAATCTTCTTCCACCGACTCTTCTCCCTGGTCTCGGATTCTGCCAGTCATTTCCGCCAGTTCCATGTAGTCCATCAGCTTCATCTGCCATTCTTCCCTGGTGGGTAGATCTTGTGTCTTCCAATGCTTTGCAATAAGTATTATTGCTGCTGTTGTAGCGTACATAAAAAAAGTTCTATCCTTCTTTGGCACCAATTGGCCGACCATGCCCAGGAGAAAGGCCTCTGGTTTCTTCAGGAAGGTATATTTAAATACCTTTTTCATTTCGTTATAGATCATCTCCCAGAATGCCTTAATCTTTGGGTATGTCCACCAAAGGTGAAAGAATGTACCTTCAGTTTCATTACATTTCCAACATTTGTTATCAGGCAGATGGTAGATTTTTGCAAGCTTGACTGGTGTTATGTACCACCTATAAATCATCTTCATTAAATTCTCTTTTAAGGCATTACATGCCGTAAACTTCATACCAGTGGTCCATAACTGTTCCCAGTCGGCCATCATAATATTATGTCCAACATCTTGTGCCCATTTAATCATAGCAGATTTCACCATTTCATCTTGAGTATTCCATTTCAACAGCAAGTTATACATTCTTGACAAATTCTTAACTTTAGGGTCTAACAATTCTGTTTCCAACTTTGATTTTTCCACCCGGAAGCCTAGTTTTTTATCCAAGTTATATGCCTCCATTATTTGATAATAATGGAGCCAATCTCGTACTCTGTTTAATTTTTCAAAGCTCTGCACTTTTAATCTGTCACCCTCTTGTTCCAAAATTTCCCAATACTTTGGCCATTTGGCCTCCATATTGAGTTTTTTCTGAGCCTTTGCTTCCATTGCTGACAACCATCTTGGGGTTTTATTTTCTAACAAATCCTTATATCTTATCCAGACATTAAACAGTGCTTTTCTTACAATATGGTTTTTGAACGCTTTGTATGCTTTAACCTTATCATACCACAAATATGCATGCCAACCAAATACATTATTGAAGCCTTCCAAATCCAAAACATCCGTGTTTTCAAGAAGCATCCATTCTCTCAGCCAACAAAAAGCGGCTGATTCATAATAAAGTTTTAAGTCTGGCAGGGCAAATCCACCTCTTTCTTTAGCATCAGTTAATATCTTAAATTTTATACGAGGCTTCTTGCCCTGCCAGACAAATCTGGAGATATCTCTCTGCCACTTCTTAAAACAGTCCATTTTGTCCAAAATTTGCAGTGTTTGAAACAAAAACAGCATTCTTGGCAATACATTCATTTTTATCACAGCAATTCGGCCTAACAACGATAGCTTCAAATTTGACCATATTTCTAAATCTTTTTTCACTTCAGTCCACCATTTTTCATAGTTATTCTTAAATAAATTCACATTCTTAGCAGTCATGTTAACCCCTAAATATTTCACTTTCTTAGCCAGTGTCAGTCCTGTCTCCTTCTGAAACTTATCTCTCTCAATCTCTGTTATATTCTTCTCTAAAACCTTAGTTTTCGTCTTATTCAACTTAAAACCTGCTACCTAACCAAATTCTTGAATTAGTTCTAATACTCTTTTAGTGCTGGATTCTGGCTCCTGTAAAGTCAATACTAAATCATCAGCAAATGCTTTCAATTTGTACTGTTTGGCTCCCACTTGTATACCTTTTACCAATTGGTCCCTTCTAATCATATTTAACAAAACCTCCAAGACCGATATAAAAAGCAATGGAGAGATTGGGCAACCTTGTCGTGTTCCTTTCTCAATCTTGAATTCTTCCGTCACTACATTGTTCACAATTAATTTGGCCTTCTGTTCTGAATAAATTGCACCTATACCATTTCCAAAACCTTGACCCACCCCCATCCCCAATAAATTCTTCTTCATAAAACTCCAGGAAATATTGTCAAAGGCTTTCTCCGTGTCCACAAATATCAAAACTGCTTTGGTATTAATCTTCACTTGTAATTTTTCTAAAATATTAATTATATTCCTCATATTGTCAGACAAGTGTCTGCCCGGGAGAAAGCCCGCTTGATCTTTATGAATTTCTTCTGTTAGCACCCTTTTTAATCTTTTAGCCAAAATATCTGCAAAAATTTTATAATCCACATTAAGCAATGATATGGGGCGGTAGTTCTTGAGTTGTGTCTTTTCAGTCTGTTTTCGGTATAAGTGTGATGTAAGCTTCCTTCCACGACTCTGGTGCCCTTTTCCCTTCCAGTATTTCATTACAAACTTCCTTTAAAGGTTGTATTAACCATTCTTTCAAAGATCTATAATATCTTGAAGTCAGTCCGTCCGGTCCTGGAGATTTACCTGGTTGCATATTCTGAATGGCCCCTTCTACTTCCTGTTCCGTTATTTTGTAGTTCAGCATTAATTTATTTTCTTGAGAAATTTTTTGTAGTCCATTCATTTTCAAAAATTTGTCAATATCCATTTCTTTCTGCTTCTCCTGTGTATAAAGTTGTTTAAAATACCTCTGGAAGCACTTTCTAATTTCCACTGGATTCTGTATGTTCTTTCCTTCTACTTCCAAGTTCGTAATGGTATTAAGTTTTTGTCTTTTTTTCATTTGCCAAGCCAACAATTTACCACACTTATTTGCCGATTCAAATGTCTTTTGTCTCATCTGTTTAATCTTCCATTCTATTTCCTGATTCATCATTTTCATGTATTGTACTTGATATAACTTTATCTCTTTCAAAATCTCCTGGGACTTTGGTTTCACCCTCAATTTCTTCTCCCCTTCCTTTATTTTTTCCAAGATTTTATCTTTTTTCTCATTTTGCATTCTCTTCTTAATTGCATTCTGTTGTATCAAAAATCCTCTCATGACAGCTTTACTTGCGTCCCAGATTACTCTTTTTTCCACAGTAGTGCTCATATTTATCTCAAAATAGTCTCTCAAAGTTTTTTGGGCCTTCTTAATAAATTATTCATTCCTAAACAAAGTATCATTCATCCTCCATCTAAAGGATGGTGGAACCATCTGCATTCAAAGCAAGGGCTCTGCCACTGACCTTTGACGCTTCCTCTTCTTCCCCACCCCTCGGTTACCTCCGAGCATCAGTTTCCACCACCACCTGAAGCAGAAGCAGCTGGCCAAATGACACAAGACTGGCTTAAAGGTAAAGGTAAAGGGACCCCTGACCATTAGGTCCAGTCGTGGCCGACTCTGGGGTTGTGGCGCTCATCTCTCTTTATTGGCTGAGGGAGCCGGCGTACAGCTTCCGGGTCATGTGGCCAGCATGACTAAGCCGCTTCTGGCGAACCAGAGCAGCACACGGAAACACCGTTTACCTTCCCACCGGAGCGGTACCTATTTATCTACTTGCACTTTGATGTGCTTTCGAACTGCTAGGTTGGCAGGAGCAGGGACCGAGCAACGGGAGCTCACCCCGTCACGGGGATTCGAACCGTCGACCTTCTGATCGGCAAGTCCTAAAGGCCTGTCCAATTAGGCTGCCACAGAGATCGACCCATTAAGTCCTAGCCAATTATCTCCCTCAGGCTTTCCTGGGACTTCCGCCATGTGGGAATCCCTTGCAGACGGCTACAGCGCCTGGAGAGAAGCAGGTCATGCATCCCACAGCAGTGACCAGAGAGGGAGAAGAAACACCACTGTACATTTGCATCAGCACAACCGGACGCCTTTATCTGCCCCAGCTGCAACAAAATCATCGTCTCTCCTGTATTGGTCTCTACATCCACAGCAGGTGCTGTAACTTTGCAGAGGTTTGACTTCACCACACCCTTCCACTGTCTCCCGACACAGACAGATGCCATCCAACACTGGGTGCTGAGGCACCTTCACAAATTCCTGGTGTGCTGCAGCGAGGAGATTTGCGCTTAGCAAGAAATCAGCAAACCGGCAGACTGTTCACAGCTTGGGTGACTGAGAGGGAGCGTTAAAACACTTTTGGCTGGGAGCTGTGAAAACCCAAAAGCGCTGGTTGTTTTCTTCTGTTCAGACCTTCCCACCCCCAGACTGTTCTTCAATTAAGAATTTTAAGAACAAGTAAAAAACCAACTACAACACAAAAAAACCCCATGAATATTATTTCTTGTACGACTACTATTATGGAACGAAATGTCTTTTTAAGACGAGGCTTTACTCATTCAGAATAGCACAGTGTGAGAGCTTTCATGTAAGGCATCCTGCAGCCCTGGACAATCATCATTTGTGTGTGGACAGAAGATATAAACAAAAGTTAATTGGGGGTTGAACTAGGTAGCCCCTTGGCCATCAGTTCTATGATTACAGTGGTACCTCGGGTTACAGACGCTTCAGGTTACAGACTCCGCTAACCAAGAAATAGTGCTTCAGGTTAAGAACTTTGCTTCAGGATGAGAACAGAAATCATGCTCCGGCGGTGCGGTGTCAGCAGGAGGCCCCATTAGCTAAAGTGGTGCTTCAGGTTAAGAACAGTTTCAGGTTACGAACGGACCTCCGGAACAAATTAAGTGCTTAACCTGAGGTACCACTGTATATGATTCAGAACAGGGACAGGGAACCTCTGGTCTGTGGACCAATCTTGGCCAACCAGGAGGTCCAATCTGACCTGTGAAGTCATTTCCCCACCCGAAAAACACTTATGGCCACTTTTTACTTACCCAAAGCCAATGGGTAGGATTCAATCCTACTGGGTGATAGGGATCGGCATACTGAAGCAGATCCCCACCCCCACCCATGAGGGCCAACTTTGACAGGTAGGAAGGACCACCTCTTCAGTCACCTGATGTCATCATGACACCAGGTGACTGGCAGACAGTGGCCTCAGCCACTTATCCAAATTGTCCCATGGGGAGGGGGAAGCACAAAGATCAGGACTGTCAGGCCAAAAAGGTTCCCTGCCCCTGATCTTGTCTGCACCAGACGCAGGTGAGCAAACAACCAGATTGCAATGGTGCAGAGAGGGAGTATGATTGGGAGGGGTCTTGTCAGGGGGGGACCTACTAGGTTCCTCAGCACAGGCCCAACCATGTCAACACTGAGCGCTGACCCCAACACCCAAGTTGATCCACACACAACAAATGCAATGTGGGCATTGGGACCGCCTCCTAAGAATGTAACAAGAGCCCTGCCAATGGCCCATCTAGTCCAGCACCCTCTTCTCACTGTGGCCAAATGCCCCTAAGAACCTAGGAGTTAAGATAGACTGTGTCTGGACCTGGAGGCCCCATAAGTACGTAAAAAAAAGCTTGGCTGATGGAGCAGGCCAAACGGGGCCCATCTGGTCCAGCATCCTGTTCTCACAGTGGCCAACCGGCTGCCCCAAAGGGAAGCCTCTAAGCAGGACTCAGGGGCGACAGCCTCTCCTCTTTTCCTAGGCTTCTGCTTTCCAGGACAGAGTGCTCTCTCTCTCTCTCTCTTGCGCACGCTCTCCGTTCCTCTTTCTCTCATCTACGCATGACCTACATTCAGAGATCCTCAATGGGCGCTGCTCAGACAAAGGCAGCATGCACAAAAGAGCCCCCCCACCGGACGTCCCACATCGTTTCTGGGTCCTGGCCTATTATCTACCACCCTTGTGGCAGGAAAGGGGAGGGAAGAGAGTGTGCCCAGAGCAATTACACGGTTTCTTTCATCCATATAACAAGCAGGAAGAGGGACACATTTTCACATCTGCAGAGGGGGGAGCAACTCAGGCTCAGGACCAGAGCCCTCAGTTGCCATTTAGAATGAACCAAGTATGGTTTCTAGAAGCATCTCCAGGTGTCTTGTAAGGGAAGAGCCCACTGGAAGAGGAGAGAGCTATATTGATGGCTACTAGCCAGCACAGCTCTGCTCTGCCTCCATGCATGGCCAGAGGCACCAATGCTTCTGAATACCAGTTGCTGGAAACCACAGGAGGAGAGAGGACTCTTGTGCTCAAGTGCTGCTGGAAGGTTTCCCACCTGGCTGGCCACTGTGAGAAGAGGATGCTGGACTAGATGGGCCACTGGCCTGATCCTGCAGGCTCTTTTTAGGTTCTTAGACCCTTTTGCTGGTGAAATCTCAGTCAGAAGAGGCAATACCTGAGCCTTCCATACCTTAGTCCTCCTCCAGATGCTTAGTCATGCTGGTTGGTGCTGGTCCCTATTGTCATACAAAATGGCCACATCAGCTTGGACTGATGGGAGATGTAGGCCTAGTTTATCATATTAAAACACAACTAAGTCATTCTTTGTCACAATTTTGACTGTGCTGCTGGAAGGTTTCCCACCTGGCTAGCCACTGTGAGAAGAGGATGCTGGACTAGATGGGCCACTGGCCTGATCCTGCAGGCTCTTTTTAGGTTCTTAGACCCTTTTGCTGGTGAAATCTCAGTCAGAAGAGGCAATACCTGAGCCTTCCATACCTTAGTCCTCCTCCAGATGCTTAGTCATGCTGGTTGGTGCTGGTCCATATTGTCATACAAAATGGCCACATCAGCTTGGACTGATGGGTGATGTAGGCCTAGTTTATCATATTAACACACAACTAAGTCATTCTTTGTCACAATTTTGACTGAAGCTGTTGTTGTTGTTTTGAGGGAGGAAGTATCAAAATGCAGTACTGTATTTGATTAAAATAAACCCTGCAGGATGGAGACAAGGGCCTCAACTGCATCATACATTTAAAGCACTATGATGATGCTCTAAGTTTAAACAGTCATGGCTTCCCCCAAAGAATTCTGGGAGTTGTCATTTGTTAAGGTTGCTGAGAGCTGTTAGGAGACCCCTATACCCCTCCCACAGTGACAATTCCCAGAGTTCTCTCAGAAGACGGATTGATGGTTAATCCACTCTGATAACTGTAACTCTGTGAGGAGAACAGCAGTCTCCTAATGACCTTTAGCACCCTTAACCAACTGCAGCTCCCAGAATTCTTTGGGAGAACTTGTGACTTCCAAGGTGACATCCTGCCCAATTGCTCCTTAAGAAGGTGTCCTTGTTCCTGCCTTCCAACATTCTGGCCAAAGCAAAGCCACTGGGATTCCTAGAACACTTTGCACTTGATTTTATCGATATTGAAAGATAAATTATTAAAGCCTCTCCAATTAAAAATTAAGTATCCTTAAGCTTATTAGACAGCTGTGTTTAGGATCTCGGGGTTTTACATTCAAGCGAAGCTCCATAAAAAGATGTGGGTGAAAGAAACAAGGCCTATTCCTCCGCCCTGTAAACGATGCCCCAAACTGCCCAGCTGAAAGCGACCAGCCCCACTTCCATTCGCTGCTTGCCACCCAGAAGCGCCAGCAACATCAGGGCAGAGGTGTTAGCCAAGCCCATTGGCTGAAGTTTCAAGCTGGTTTCCATTGTGAACTGCTGTATTTTTATAGTTTTCATGTACAGAAGTTTGGAAGCCATCCCAGCCATCTAGGTGATGAAGGGCGGGTACAGAAAATAAAATAAGAAAATATAGAGAACAACAGAAGATGCTGTGCACTACAGCTCTAGCTCAGCAGGAGGCTGCCGAGCTGTCGGAAAACCCCTGGAGAGCCACTGTAGTCAGTACTGGGCTTGATGGGCCAAGACGTATGACATGGAATAAGGCAGCTGCTACGTTCTATAGCTCAGTGGTCCAGCATCTGCTTTGCATGGCGGTTCAACCCCGGCATCTCCAGGAAGGGCTGGGAAAGAGCCTGCTCTGAAACCCTGGAGAGCCACTGCGTTTCCCAAACTTAGGTCTCCAGCTGTTTTTGGACTACAACTCCCATCATCCCTAGCTAGCAAGACCAGTGGTCAGGGATGATAGGAATTATAGTCTGAATACAGCTGGAAACACAAGTTTGGAAAACATGGTGCAGACAATACTGAGCCCAATGGGACCAGTGGCCTGGTTCAACATAAAAGGCAACTTCCTACGTTCCACTATTTTGGGTCATAGAATCTGCATTGCAAAATGCTGGACTAGATGACCCCCTACAATTCTATGATACTATAGATATAGTCCATGCTTTGCCTAAGAGGCATCTTCTTCACTACTTGCTAACAGATCGTTTTCAAGAGACTTCATATGATGCACATTCCTGTGTCCTCATATGCAAGCCTGTCCTGTTGCAGAAGATGCAGTTCAGCCACACACACTGGGCTGCTCTCTCTGTTCGATGCGCTTGCTCTCCAATAAAATGAATATAATAATAAATAATAATAATAATAATAATAATAATAATAATAATAATAATATTTATATCCCGCCCACTCTGGGCGGCTCCCAAAAGAATATTAAAAACACAATAAAAGATCAAACATTAAAAACTTCCCTAAACAGGGCTGCTTTCAGATGTCTTCTAAAAATCAGATAGTTGTTTATTTCCTTACTATCTGATGGGAGGGAGTTCCACAGGGCGGGCGCCACTACCAAGAACGTCCACTGCCTGGTTCCCTGTGATCTCACTTCTTGCAGTGAGGGAATCGCCAGAAGGTCCTCGGAGCTGGACCTCAGTGTCCGGGCTGAATGATGGGAGTGGAGACACTCCTTCAGGTATACTGGGCCAAGGCTGTTTAGGGCTTTAAAGGTCAGCACCAACACTTTGAATTGTATAGCTTGGCTGTCCCAAAAGCTGGTACACTCCAGAGGTTTTGGACTACAACTCCCATTTCCCCACCTAGCATGACAGGGCAAACAAATAAGTGACTTATTCATGCAGCACGTAGCTAAACGTTGGAACTCGCTCCTGCATGAGGCAATGATGGTCACCACCAGCTTGGATTACTTAAAAAGAGGATTAGAAATATTCATTGAGGAGGATAAGGCTATCAGTGGCTATGAGCCATGACAGAGGCTACGCTCTGCCTCTACATTTGGAGGCGCCATTGCTCCTGAACACCAGCTGCTGGAAGCCACAGCAGGGCAGAGTGCTCTGATGCTCAGTTCCTGCTTGCAGATTTCCCACTGGAATTTGGCTGGCCACTGTGAGATCAGGATGCTGTACCAGATGGACTATTGCCCTGATTGAACAGCCAGGCTCTTCTTATGTTCTTATGGAACCTCCAGATCCAGGTGCAGTCTATCTAGATTCCTAGGTATTTGGTCACTCTGAGAAGTTGCTGGACTAGATGGACCATTTCCCTGATTCAGGAGGCTCTTATTAAATTATGTTCTTATGACTTGCAGTGCAAAACCTCTGGAGGGGCACCAGGTTGGTGAAGGCTGATCCAGACACCGTAAAGGGCAAAGAAAGGGGAGGGAGAATTGCACCCACTACAGCTTGCGATCAGCTAGGATTCCCTTTGGAGAGCTACAACCCCAGAAGATCTCCCCCAGTCCCTGCCAGGGTTTCCGCACTCCCCAGCTGCCTAACAACACTGCTGACGATTTGCTCACCCAGCCCTCCCAGAGTTTCCTTAGTAACCCGAGCTCAAAGGCCTTTCTGTTGACTGAGTGGGACGGAGTTGCGGCATCCTTTGAAAAACACCGAATCTGACAGACGGGGCCTCGGGTCTCCAGAGCATCCTATGACAACAGTGGAAGGCTGAGTCATGCAACCTGAACCACGCAGAATGCAACCTTCACTGTTTACGCAGAATGGACACACAAACGAAACAAGGCTTCTTTCTCCCCAAATTCTCTTGCTTTCTAAACCCTTTTTAGAATGTATATATCTCTCCTTCCCCTTCCTCTGAACTCACTCCTGCCTGCCTCCTTCCATTCAAGAGGCCCCCAATACGTGCAGAGACATGGCTACAGAGAGTAGCTCAAAAATCCCTGTCTCCTTTCAAACCTCTTGAAAACCACCAAGAAAATGCATTAGAAAATAGGAAAAAGAAAAAGAAAAAACCAAACCAGGCTCATCCTGTTTTTAAAGCCACTTATATGGGATATTTTTGGAGCCTGACTCACAACTTTTCAAGCTGCCCAAACAGGATTGTGATTCGGGATGCAGCAGCCTAAAGGGTGCCTCTAACTTGGTGTCCCCTTTCACCTTGCACAGCACCCCAAGAAAATCAGCCTCTAGAACGGGGAAGATGAACAAGCTTATGGAGCTCCTGGAAGCTATGCATTCAGGCTCAACTGACCAGTGGCTCCCTGAGGCCACTGGCCCTGCAGGGATCCTTGCGAGATCTGTCTCTTGCCTTCATAGGGCATCAGCAGCATCAAGAATTGTCATAAGGCAGGGAGTCCCATGCTTCATGCGGCAAAATCATCAATATGGGGCTTCCAAAAATCAAAGGTGAACAGAAGAACAAAACTGTAGCCAAGACTATGGGTGCTCTTAAAAAAAGGCAAGAGAATTTAGCAAACACAATCTCCCCTTCCACAGTGTCCTTTTCATGCCAATAATTCACCCAAGCATGGCCCTATGCAGATTCTAGAGTGTCTGTTATTTCCCTGCCTCAGCAAGGAGTGCCATTCCAAACGGCCTTCTAAATCCTCCTCCCTTGGTCAAAGGACTCCAGATTTCTCAACCTGCTGCCCTCCAGATGTTTCAAATGAGATTGCCTTACCCATATATGCCTACTCAACCATTTTGATCTGTGAAAGTGGCACTGCTACAGGTGCCACACAATACCCATTCTGCATTTGTAAGAAATCAGTATTTCACTGTGGCAGCACTTACACCCTGGAACTCCCTGCCTATTGAAATCGGGCAGGCACATTCGCTGTAGTCTTTTCAATGCCCGCTAAAAACAATTTTGTTTAGACAAGCCCACCCAGATGCTTGGAAAGTTGATGCAAGTTTTAATCTGCTTTTAGTCTATTGCTATTTTAACTTTTTGAAAGTCTTAAATTATTGCTGTCGATTTTTCCTATCGATCATTTCATTGTATGAATTTCACGACATAAAATAAAAACAGTTCCCATCGGCCCCAGTCAACATTTTGAATAAAAACAATGCATTAAAAACGATGCATACAGCAATACCCACCATAAAGCCAGGATAACTGCCGGAAGTGTGGTATTAACAGTCAACAAATGCTCTGGCAAACTGGTTGCGTCATTAACAAGCACCAGTCAAAGTTGATACTTGTCTTTGCACAGAAATATATACACTGCACACACAGCTACACCCACAGCCAGAACCTAAATAGGTGAGGCCTAATTTATATGCTCGGCAGATAAAGAAGGCCAGGGCTCAGTGGCAGACCATGAGGATTAAAATCTTTATTTTTTAGGAGCAGAAAAGGAAGTGAGTGGCAGAGCACCCGCTTGGCATGCAGAAGTTCAAGTCCCTGGTGGCATCTCTGGGTAGGGCTGGGAAAGACCTGGAGAGCCACTCTGTCCTGAACCCCAGCCTACCTGGCAGCAATTTGGTATGTCAGGTCCCCCGTCTGGGGTCAATCCAATGTCCAAAGTCCAGACCAAAGCACAGTCCCCCAGAGACTGCAGCAGCCAAGCTGAGATCCATCAACAGGGACGGTTGAGCAGACACAGCACCTCAGCTCTGCTGCCCTTTTATAACTTGCACGCTGATTGTAGCATCTGGGCTTGATGAGGCCTATGACCCTCACCTGTCCAAGCCAACTCCAGCTGAGGAATCACACCCCTCCTCCCAGAGCTAGCAAGCCCCACCTGGGCAGTTAGGGAGATGGGCTGTGGGCCCTTGCCTGCTCCCTATGCCTCAGAGCCTGCCATTTTCATGGAGAACAGGGGTCCCTCTGACTCTTGTGATGGGTCCTGCTGCTCTGGTTCCTGTGCACTGACCCCCACCCCACCCCCTTGTCATCCTCTGTCACCCCGTGAATACTTCCCTACACCAATGTCCCTAGAAGAAAGTGGTAAATCATCATCATCATCATCATTTTACTTGTATGCCGCCTTTCCACAATTAAAAACAATGCTCAAGGCTGCTTACAACATGACAAGAGTTACATATTTACAAAAGTCATAAACAATAAATAAACCACATCAAAAAAATACGCAACCAAATGGGAAACAATTTCCACATAAAATCTAAAACTAAGAATACAGCATTAATATCACAGTTTAAAATGACAAAGGTAAAAAATAACAGCAATTTAAAAAACAACAAAAAGGAGCCCTCTCTGTCCAGCAGCAACGGCAGCAGTCCTTTAAGGAGCCTGTCAGGCCCCATCCTAGGCCAGATGGTGAGTGGCAGGACTAGGGCACTCAGCAGGGGAGTCCTCCTGGGTAAAACAGCATTTGACAGCCTGGTGCCCTCCAGATGTTTGGGACTACAACTCCCATCAGCCCCAGCCAACACCCAAGGGAGATGCAGTACAAAACATCTGGATTGCAGGGGGTTGGGCGAGAGGACCCTTTGAGTCCCTTCCAACTCTATGATTCTGTGGAGGGCACCAGATTGGCTAATGCTGTGGGGAACCTTTCTCAGGACTGTGCCACTTCAGACTGCCGAGGGTAGTGGTGTGTGCGCTGCATTTTTGAATGCCTCCCCAATGAAGAAAACAAAACCCAACACCTCCCTGCATGAAGAAAAACAGGGAGGGGGGAACCAACCCTGTCTCCCTCCTGACACGATGGTTTTCTGTTTGCAAGGGGGTGCTTCCATAAGGGAGGGTCCGAAAACGCAACACACACCCTCCCCTACAGGCCTAAAGTGGTACACTCCAAGGACAGCTGTATCCCTGTATCCATTGGCCGTCCCCTATTTGTCAGCCCCATCAATGCCATGGCCTGGATGTTTGCACCTTGCCACAGCAAGAAGTTCCCGGCTTCCAGAGCAGCAGGGAAAGAGACAATGACTCCCCTGTTTTGCCTGGGCTGACTAATTCCACCTCCCAGCCAGCCAGTCAGCCAGCCTGGAACTTGGAGCAGGGCAGAGCACACCAGGCGTCCCAACTTAGGGAGAGAGACACCCAAAATGGGCTGGCCTGGACTCCCCCTCCCTCTAACATGTGCCTGGGAAGGAAAGGATGAGGCAAGAAAGGGTGGCCTGCCAACTCTGCAGGGAGGGCAGGTCTCCAGTGCCGAAGACTCTGCTAACATGCAGACAACTGCCAAGAGTCACCAGTCACAGCTTGGCCACTACCATGCTCCCATGATCCACTGGGGTTGTTTTCTAACCAAAGGAGGTGGCAAGGCCCATCCTTTTCCGAAAACTGCTCTCTCTGACTTGGAAGCTATACTCTCTATGCGGCGAAATATGGCCCTCAAGACCACTCTATCAGGCCCTTGGAATACTCCACAGGCCACACACACCCCGGACTGGCCTTGCATCACACACCAAGTGTTTTTCCTTGCCTGGGACCTCATGGGTCATCCAGACCAACTCTTTGCAATGTGTGCTTGAACTCTGATGACAGAGGGAGGACAGACAAGGGTGTGTCAAAGCTAGGGTATTGCACTTGATTTGGCATTGTATTAATGTGACCTCCATTGGATTGTTATTAATGAAAAATTAATAAAAAAAATAATTCAGAAAAAAGGTAAAGATTGGCAGCCGCTGTTCCATCCTCTCTTGTTTCAGCCAAACCCACCACTGGCCCTCCGAATTCTGCCCAGAATGAAACTCGGAAATAAGTTTTGCCAACCCTACTCTATGTGCAGGGAGGCTGTAACTACTTTGCACATGTTCAGAGTTGCTCTTCTGCGTACAACACACACTAATCCACAAAGGTCTGGGATCTACTGATAACAGGAAACTTCATTGCCTATCGAAAGGAAGAGTAAATATAAACAATTCTATGACACCTGAAGACAGGCGACAGAGGATTATCCCACTGTGCTAATAAGACTGATTATTTCTTTATTTTTAATCTAGTCTAAGGATGCTGCTGCTGTATAACTTATTTAATGAATAAACAGGTAATGGTATCCGTGACCCAATACAATTACAAAATGGAGGCAAGGTACCAAACAAGATGTTTGGAAGCCATTTTACTGTCTCCACCTACATAATAAATAGATCTATTTGTGTACTTGAAAATTAAAAATTAATAGTAAATCATCATCATTATTAAAATATATGTATATATGTAGCTGTGATTCCAACATTGCCAGGGGTTGGAGTAGATGACCCTTTAGGTCCCTTCCAACTCTGAAGTTCTATGATTCTATGTGCTAATAAACTGTCCATCATTATCAGACAGATCAAACTGCCAAGGGGGTGAAGGCAAAACGGGGCCCAACTCCTCTCTCACCCCCTGGTGACAGAACCCTGAATCTCCAGCAATGAGAGCATCTGCCTCCCGGCAGAAGACCCACAGGAACATGGACGAAGGGTGTGTTAAACCAGGTCAGTGAGAGGGTCTGGAGGGCCAGACAGCGAGGTCTGGAGGGCAGGATTTGGCCAGCACTCCAGAGGTTCCTCCAGAGGTTCTCAGGAGTTTGGTTTTGACTGGCGCCCCCCCCCCCCAATATTTGAACAACACATCTCTCCAGATCGCCTGCGGTGCTTGTTAGTGTACTGTCCAATTATTTCAGCAGCAGGATAAATCATGTAGCATCATTCTTTTTACAAAAGGAGGCAATTCAGCAAGGGGAGAGAGGAACAGCACCAGGAGAGGAGTCTTGACAATCTGGAATTCCACCTTCTCTGAAGGAAGGAGCAGCCCCGCGGTCAAGGGCAAAGGCACAGCTGGCACCCCTTGCTTTCTCCTCAATAACAAAAAGTTAGAACTTCAGCCCATAGAGCTCCTAACCTACCCACCCCCTCTACTTCCATTACAGAATCATGCTTGGTTTATCATTCACAGAATCGCAGAACTGTAAAGTTGTAAGGGACCTAGTCCAAGCCCCTGCAACACAGCTAAAGAATCCCTGACCATCCAACCTCTGTTTAAAAACCTCCAAGGAAGGAAGCTCTGCTGCTCCAGAGGAATCCAAACCAATGGATTCAAATGACAAGGAAGGAGATTCTGACTCAACATTAGGAAAAGCTTTCTGATGGCAGGAAATGTTCGACCGCAGAATGGACTCCCTTGGACGGTGGTTGTCTGTTGGAGGTTTTTAAGCAGGAGTTAGATGGCCACCTGCCATGGATTCTTTAGCTGTGATTCCTACATTCCAGAGAGTTCACTGCATGACCTTTAAGGGTCCCTCTCCAACTCTACAATTCTATGATTCTTAGGACACGGGGGGTGTTGTGGTCTAAACCACTGAGCCTCTTGGGCTTGCCGATCGGAAGGTTGGCGGTTCGAATCCCCATGACGGAGTGAGCTCCCGTTGCTCTGTCCCAGCTCCTGCCAACCTAGCAGTTCAAAAGCATACCAGTGCAAGTAGATAAATAGATACTGCTGGGGCGGGAAGGTAAACACTGGTTTCCGTCACAGTGTTCTGTTGCACCAGATTTAGTCCTGCTGGCCACATGACCCTGAAAAGCTGTCTGTGGACAAATGCTGGCTCCCTCGGCCTGAAAGCGAGATGAGCGCTGCGACTCCATAGTCGCCATTGTCTGGACTTAACAGTCCTTTACCTTTTTTTTACCTCTATGATTCTATACCATGAGTGGCTCGACTCTCGCATGGCAGCTGTGAAAAGAGCAACAAATTTGGCCTCTCATTTGAAAATGAAAACTTACACCAATAACATCCTCCTCTACACACACACACACAACCAGTGACCCCAGTTCCCTCCTATCAGAATTTGGACCACCCCATCACTGCCAGCTCCCATCACTGCTGCCTGCAAGATACACTTCTGCCACAACGTCACAAGGAGAACATTCAGAGCTCTGCAAAGCTTTCCCTGGGTTTCATTAAACACGGCTGCCGGAGGAGGAAGTTATTAAAGTGATCAAATGGAACGAGGAAACCCAGAATTAACTGACAGCCGCAAGAGAATGGAGGGTTCCCTCAACCAGCAGAGACAGAACATGACAGGTTTGGAAACAGAGGCTGGCTGGGAGGGAAGCGCAGACTCCCCTGAAGACTGCCGGCGAAGGAAGGCTCGGATTTACGTTCACACTCAATACTCTGCATGCAAATGGGCATTTGGAGCTGCCCTACACCAAAGTCAGGGCAGTGGCTCAGCAAGCTCAGGTCTGTCTACACTGACTGACAGCGGCTCTCCAGGGTTTAAGAGCAGGCATCGCAGAATCGGTTAAACGGGGTTTTCAACAAATGTGCAATTAATGGTTACTGTTTTGAATGATATTGGATTGTTATATTCCTTATTGGGTCGTGCAAATCACTATTCTGAATCATGCTTTTTATAAGCTATGGAACTGGGGATGAGTTTGTGGAACCAAGCAGGGTAGCCCCAAAAAGTTTGGGAACCACTGATTTAAAGCAGTGTCAGATATATAAGCTATTCCCTGAATGGCTCCTTAAACCTAGGTTATAGGCACCATAATGGAACATCTAGGGGCTGGGTTTTCCCCCTGGTAAAATTTTATTATTATCATTGTTGCTGTTGTTAATTTCATTTCTATACTGCTTTATATTATAAGGAAGAAATCTCAGAGTGGTTTACAACATGTTGAAACATCAAATAAAACAAAATGTGCCTGGCACTTGGCTAATTTCTAACAGCGCTCTCAAACCCTTTCACCAAGCTATCCACCTTGACCTCAATATCTCCTTCCTGTTCATCACTGCTAGTTCAGATGTCAATAGTGAAGTTAGGGTTTTTTGCATTTGCCATTTTCCTTCCCATTCTTGGAGAGAACCTTTCAGAGCACTTTGCAATCCCTTTCTGCTTTAACCGCCCTGAACGATTTGGGGCCATCTACAAACTTGGCCACCTCACCACTCACCCCTAACTCCAGATCATTTGTGAACAGCTTAATTGGGAAGTAAAAGAAAACTTTGGCACATTCCTCCCAGTCAACATTGGGCCAACAATAACTTTCTCAAAGAGAGGTTGATTTGGGCAGAGGAGCCATTGTTCTAGTTCGGAAGAACAGTTTCCACTTGGCAAAGGCCTAAGAAGGATGTCAGATCCTAATCTACAGTCTTGCTGCAGTAAACTGGCTTTTCCCATCACCTTTTGCTGATCTGGGAACATAAGAATACAATGGTTGCAACAAATCAGACAGCTGTTTGTCTGGGTGCTTTTTCGTGGTGAGGTTTCTTATTCTTATTTTTATTCATTTAATTTCTATATCGCTTTACATTTAAAAAAAAAATCTCAAATCAGTTTACAACACCTTAAAACATCAAATAAAACGATCCAGAATAAAACAAATTCAAGCTTCAATGAAATATTTCAGATCGTTCTCTAAGCGACATTTTGCTTTCCTCAGTCGCCAACATCCAGAGATCTCCACGTGGTCACAACTAGACCTACACTGGTCACAAAATGCGCCTTGCACCTGGCTAATTTCTAACACTGCTGTTGACATGTGTTTTAATCTGGTTTTTATCTTATTGTTAATGTTAATTATTTTTTGAAGGTTTTCAATGGTTGTTTTTTTGCCAATAGTTTTGTTGTTCTATTCTTTTTGGCAAACCACTTTGAAGTCTGTTTGTTTTGACAATTAGGCAGTATACCAATTTTATGAAATAAATATTAAGTGAAATAAACTGAGCTGTTCCTTCGCCTCTCCTTTGCTTGCACATTCCTTCACCTCCGCTAAGAAGGAGAGCACATTCCAATCCTGTGGATGTGCTGTATCGCAGCATCTGTGTCGCGCTTTTATGAACAACCTGGATCCCAAAGGAATAGAGAGTTTGGCATCTGCATATTTATAAGCCTCTGCATTATTCAGCTAGGCAAATGAAATGGCTTTGAAGAGTGAAAGTGGGCGGTGGGATGCAACCTGTCTCCATCATTGGAAACTGCCCCTCTTGACCCCTTGGCTGCATCCATCCATCCCACATTCACACACAAACACCCCTCAAAAGCTGGAAGAAGTCAAGCTGCACAAGAAATCGAGAGATCATAATTCAAGGGAGCCGTTCAGTCAGCAGCAACAGGTGTCCAGTGCAATTGATGGAAACCTCAAATGCAAAAAGGTCACAAAGACATCAAAACCCATCATGCAGTGCTCCTCGGCTGCCCACTCAAATCTATTTTGACTCTTTCCATAGCCTGAAACTCAAAGGCAGGTTTTATGAGATTTCCAGACAGACTCTGTCCTTCTGTTCAGACCCAGACCTGCTTGCCTTCCCTTGGGTTTCTGCATCACCAGCCCTCCGGCCATGCCCAGGGAAGTTTTTTTTAGCTACCTTGAGCATCTTCCCACTCCAAACAGCAGCCACTTATTCCTAGGAGAGCTTCAGCAGTTAACCCTCGCCTGCCCTATTTCCAATGCCCCTTCAGAAGCGGTTAAGGCACTGCCGTTCATAGCTCTATCCTCATGCTGTGAAGGGAAGGAATGACTCTCATCTTCACCTATGGCATGGAAGACGGCACAGAGACAGTGTGCAACATTTTCATGGAATCACAGAATTGTAGAGTTGGAGGAGATCCCACTAAGGCAAAGCTCTTCCTCAAAATTTGACCGATTGATTCAACTCCAGCCTGAGCGTTTGCTGCACTGTGAATGCTGTTTGGTCCCGAGAGATGCATTATTTTTACTGAGCATGTGAATTTCACACCCTGTTATTAGGAACGTGGCCCCTGCCTTATAATGAGCCACAATACTGGTCCTTCAAGCTTGGTGTTGGCCACACTGACCGGCAACAGTTCTCCAGAATGTCCTAGTCTTACCTGGAGATACATGCCAGGAATTGAACCTGGGACCTTCTGTATAAAAGGTAGATACCCTACCACTGAGCTAGGGGCCCAGAGACTGCCCACAAGTGACGCAGCTTTTGAAAAGGCCCCAGCCATTTCTCTCTGGGTAGCAGAGCCCATTGAGTTTTCAAGGGGCGACAAGCAATGATGTCCCAACATTGTAAGATACAGAAACCAACATCATCCTGGTGATGAAGATGCCTTGCCCTCCTCTCTCAAACAAACTCTCTCCATAAGTGCGGAGTGTATTCACTACTGGATCTGAACATTCATCTTGCATGGAGAAAACGAGTGAACTCTTCACATGGCCCACCTAGTCCAGCATCCTGTTCTCACAGAGGTCAACCAGATACCCCAATGGGATAGGAAACCCGCAAGCAGGATCCAAGCACAAGAGCCCTCTCCCCTCCTGTGGTTTCCAACAACTGGTATTCAGAAGCATCGCTGCCTTTGACCATGGACGCATTGCATAACCATCACGGCTAGTAGCCACTCCATGAAACCGTCCAAAGGTTGGTGACCACCACTGCCTCTTGTGGCAGTAAGTTCCATAGTTTAACAATGCGCTGTGTGAAGAACGACTTCCATTTCTCTATCCCGATGGGAGCAACCTGGCTGTATAAATGGTAGGTTTGGCTAGGAACAGATAAGTGGGACGGTGGGGAGAAAACCTGCACCAGGAAGCATTGCTGCAAACTGGCAAAGCCTTCTGTAAATGGTGGCACCTGTGCTCTCACCTTCTAACAAGATCGCACCGTCCTACAGTCCTCCAAGAAATCTGAGCCCGCCAGCTCTTGCAAGTGAGGCTGGCAGATTAACGCAAACACTTCCAACTCGATTAAGGGGCCTTTCTGCCTGAGC
Organism: Podarcis pityusensis; assembly: GCF_964106645.2. Classification (NCBI taxonomy): domain Eukaryota; kingdom Metazoa; phylum Chordata; class Lepidosauria; order Squamata; family Lacertidae; genus Podarcis; species Podarcis pityusensis. Next base: position 29,516 of record NW_028293381.1, read on the forward strand.
ATCTGAGCTTGACAGGAGCAGACTTTGTGGGGTCTGTGCCTGCAGGGTCCTGGGCCCACGCTTTCCTCCCCGCTAGGAACCCGACACACCTTTGCAATGTGCGCGCACACAAACGCCTCTCTTTAAACCTCTCTTTTCCGGTAGGAACAAGAAACATTGTTCGAGAGAGCTTTAACATTCAAACACAATAACAAGAAATAATCGCCCCGACGTAAGGACAGGCTCCTGCTGCAGCTATCATGGCTAAGCTGCTTTGGGGAGCTTTAAAGAGATTGTTGGGAGCTTTAAGACAATTAAAGGGGAAGAATCAAGCAGCACGACTAACAAGGAGAGCACTTCATGGCAAAGCAGTGGCGGGGGGGGCAGCACCTGTCTGCCCTCCCCATAAAAACATACAAAGAATTCTGCCAGGTCATACCAAAGGCATGCCCTGGAGTTTGGAACTTTTTTCCAACTGGAGGGCCACATTCCCGCTTAGGAAACCTTTTAGGAGCCACTACCAACTCCCCATCCTCCATCCAGGTAAACTACAGCCATCATCACAGACCAGGGACACATTCCAGGCAGTCACAGATACAAGAACCTGCTGGTTTCATTTCCTCTCTGTTTCTTGTTCTTCCAATCTTTACTTCAGTCTGCATTTTTTTTGTTTTAGGAAAAAAGGTGTCGGTGCCCAACATGAAGTTCTTATACAATAAATGCCACATTTTAACTGGGGACGGGGGGAGAGAAGGTGCTGATACTGCGTACCCTTGAGTCGCCCCAGAAAAGAAGCACTAACACCATGCATTTTCGTAGGTTACTTTCACTAATATACGCATTAACATGCACATTTTACCCTAGTACAGTGCGTCCCAATTTTTCCCTCCCATGGACCACTTGAAAATTGCTGAGGGTCTCAACAGACCACCTAACGACTTTTCTGCCCGTTGCAGCAATTGTACTGCGCTGTGCTAGACAATGGATAGTTTTTAATTGCATTTTTATTGCTTCTTTCATTTTCTTCTAGATTGTGTTTTCTTGTACAGTGGTACCTCGGGTTACATACGCTTCAGGTTACAGACTCCGCTAACCCAGAAATAGTACCTCGGGTTAAGAACTTTACTTCAGGATGAGAACAGAAATCGTGCTCCGGCAGGGCAGCGGCAGCAGGAGGCCCCATTAGCTAAAGTGGTGCTTCAGGTTAAGAACAGTTTCAGGTTAAGAACAGACCTCCAGAACGAATTAAGTACTTAACCCGAGGTACCACTGTACTGCAATTTGCATTCCGTGGAATTCAAACTGTAATACATGAGAATACAACATAAGAAAGGAAAGAAGCAATAAAAATGCAATTACAAATCAACATGAATATCTATTGTGGATCACCTGATGAAGCTCATGGGCTGCTGGGGGTCCACAGTCCAAAATTTTGGAACAGCTGCCCTAGAATAGGCCTTTTTTTTTTTTTTTTGCACACCTTCCTTGGCTAGAGAGCTGCACTGCAAAATTCAGAGAAGTGTAAATTTCAAAGGATGGTTGTGTTCAGCTGATAGAGCATTAGACTCTTAATCTCAGGGACAGGGTCAAGTGTTCCAGCCCCACATTCTGCAAAAAGATTCCTGCATTGCAGGAGATTGAACTAGATGACCCTTGTGGTCCCTTCCAGCTCTGTGAATCTGTGTTCCGGTTCTCGTACTGTTTTAAAGGAGTGTGAATTAGGTCGGTTTGCCTTTAAATGCAATATGAATCTTCCTGCTGCTGCCATGCCACCATGGCTCAATTTCTGTTCTCATCCTGAAGTAAAGTTCTGAACCCAAGGTACTATTTCTGGGTTAGCGGAGTCTGTAACCTGAAGCGTCTGTAACCCGAGGTACCACTGTACTTCTAAGAAACAGCGAGTGATTCTTCCGGCCTTTCCCAGGTCCTACCAGTGACAGTGAAAGAACAAAGCTCCCACGGCAGACTGGAAGAGACAGAGGCCATCCCCAGAGAACACTCTCTGACCATGAAAATATCATCCATTCACACATGCAGCCATGTCAAGCGCAGCGTTAGCTGGGCATGTAAACACAGATGACCACAGGGGGAGGGCTGTAGCTCAGCGACAAAGCATCTGCTTTGCATACAGAAAGTCCCGAGTTCAAACCCTGGCATCTCCAGGTAGGGACTCCTGCCTGAAACCCTGGAGAGCTACTGCCAGTCAGTGCACTCTCAGCAGTGTACAGTGAATTAAAAGCACAATTAAAACCCACACCTTGCCGCCAAAGTATCATGGGAACTGAAGCTTACCCCACACTACCCTTGATGGCTCCCAGGATTCTTGGGATGTGTGTGCTTTAAATATATGATGTATAGGCAGACAGTAATGTGGAAATTCATAAATTCCCAAATTTTTGATACTGGGGTGGGGTGGGGGAACCTGTGTACTTCTGATCCCCCCCCAACCCTGAGTGCATTTTGTAATCAACCTTCATAAGATTTTGGACAGCTACCTTACATGTCACAATCTCTTCCTAATGCGGAGATTATCAGCAATGTGGTGGGTGGAGTGGGAACCATTGTATTATTACCCAGTTGTATGAATTAGCAAGGTTTGCAATCTGAAGATGAAAAAATCTGCTGAGTATCTAGTTCAAGGGGAGAAAGCTTTCCCAAAAGAAAAATTGTCAATACCTGCAAGGTATGTGTACGATAATGAGGCCCTTTATTGTAAATAAGAATAATCATTTCCACACATTTCCAATCCCCAAACAGATCATTTCTGAACAGTGCGTCTGCGCCTCATGGTAAGCTGTGGTTAAAGGTTTATTGTGCATGAACAGAGTGCCCTACTTTGCTCCACCCTGCTAGAGTGGGAGAAACAAACCATGGCCCTTGGCTTTGCACTGCGTCCAAACTTGGGACTGTGGTTCTTTTATCTGAAGCCAGAGTTTGTTCTTGGTGTTTCTGCGGGAAGCAACCCACAACCCCAGTGTTATGTCAGGGATCTTTGTCCATTGTTCCCACTTGCTAGCAGCAGAGGGATCACCTCTTCACAGGAAACTTTTAACTATGACTTAGCACAAGGATGGGAAATCTGTAGCCCTCCTGAGGCTGTTGGACTCCCAAAGTTCACCATTCTGGACCATTGGCCAGGGTGGCAGGAGCTGATAGGAGCCAGGACTCCAACAGAACCAGTGCAGCATAGTGGTTAGTGTATCGGATTAGGGCCTGGGAGGCCAGGGTTCGAATCCCCACTCAGCCATACAGCTTCCTGGTTGACCTTGGGTCAACCACTGCTTCTCCGCCTAACCTACCTTACAGGGTAGTTGTGGGGTTTAAATAAGGAGGGGGAGAACCCTTCATGCCACCTTGAACTCCTTGGAGGTGGGGTATAAATGCAATCAATAATATACAAACAAACAAACAAACAAACAAACAGCATCTTTAGGGTCACAGGCTCCCCACCCTTGAAGTTACCATGATGTACAACTGCAGCTAACTAGGTCCTGAATCTCACCCCTGTGTCCTGGCACAGAGACCCTGCAGCTGTGGCTTCGGAGCAGTCAATCAGTTGGTTGCCAGTGGCTAAATCATGATCACTTCCAGGCAGGGGAAATTTACCAGGCCTGGTTCTTATTTATTTTCCTGCAGGCTGCAAATGACTAACACAGGGTTACTCCAGCCAGAAGCTGAGTAAGAGAACCTGGAGGCCAGCGCTTCTGGTCAACTTATTTGCAAGGCTGAACTTCCCAACACAGGAGCAGCCACCATGGTGATGCCCCTCCTCAGATGTTGCTGGACTCTGGCCCCCTCCAGTGCGGTGGTGGGTTTTTTGCAGGTGTTTTCTGCAACATGACATTGGTGCAATAATAGTGCATTAGGGGTGGATTTCTGCTGGGTTGTCCTCATATCATTCTGCTTTGTCAGTTGTTCTGAGAAGCTTCCCTCGCATCATTGCTGTCCAGAGGGGTCCACTTTCAGAAGAACAACTCAAAGCCTCAAAGCCATGCCTGTGAGCTGAAAAGTTACAGGGTGTCAGCGGGAAGTTGCAGGACATGTGCAGATCGTACATGAAGTAGTGTGGCCTCTGTGAAACTTTTGCAGGTACAAGGGGTATTAAAAATGGGGTCACAGAATCATAGAATACAACTCTACACAGAACTGTAACTCCACAAAAACAATTGTAGAGTTGGAAGGGACCCAAAAGGAATGTCTAGTTGCCGTTTCTGGGTAAGTCTTATTTTTCAAATTAGTATTATTATTATTTATACCCCCCACCCATCTGGCTGGGTTGCCTGGCTGTGATTGATTCTCAGTTAAACATCTGGCTAGTTCTGATGACTACCTTGAGCTAGTTTAAAAGTTTTGAGAACTTAAGGAAGAAAAGTCACTTGATCCAGGGAGAATCCACACATATATATTGGCCTATTCCGACCTCTTTTTATTAATGGTGACTGCTCTTGCTCAGGCTGCACAGAAAAAAAAAATTTGATTCCAGAAATGAATTCCAATTGTGCAGATAGAATATAACTGATAGATTCGGCAGGATGCATTGCTAGTGTGTGGTTCTCCCAGGATGCACCTCCAGATGGTAGAGATGTCAGGTGCCATCCTGATGCCCAGGTATCTTCATTTGGAAGCAAGTGGTCAATAGCCAGGTGCAAAATGCACCTGGCGAATTTCAAATGCTGTACTGGAGTTGGAGTCCAACACAATCTGGAGGACACCATGCTAGTTACTACTATACAGAAGGGTGACATGGCTGGATCAGGCCAACGAGGGCAAACCTAATCCTGCATTCTGTTTTGACAGTGACCAACCCCTGACAGCCAATGTGGTGTAGTGGTTAGAGTGCTGGACTAGGGCCCCGGAGAGCAGGGTTCCAATCCCCACTCGGCCACAAAGCTCACCTAGTGACCTTGGGCCAATCGCTGCCTTCTCTCAGCCTAAGCTATCTCACAGGGTTGTTGCGGGGATTAAGTTAGGAAGCAGAGAACCACAGGCACTACCTTGAGCTCCCAGGAGAAAAGGTGGGGTATAAAGGCAAAAAAATGAAATAAACCAATGGGAAGCCTCAATGCAGGACCTGAGCTTGACCACAGTGCTCTCCTCACCATTGATTCTCAGCAACTGGTCCTCAACAGTGGAGGGAGAACGTAAGCAACATGGCTGGTAGCCACTGACAGCCTCATTCGCCTCCATGAATTTCTCCAGTCCTCTCTTAAAGTCATCCCAGTCACCTTGAGCAGACTCACATATTTCTTCTCACCACGACTGCTGCCTTCCGACAAGTGCGATTAGCCCCAAGCACCATCTCAAACTTGGAGCTGCAGAGGTGGACAGAGGTCATCTTGGTAGCTGCATGGCTGATCTCTCCACCCTGCCCAGATAAACTTTGGCTGGAAAGGGGGAAGCAGGGAGCTGTTTGGCCACAGGGTGTGGCAGAGCCAGCAGGGGTGCCTCAGCTACACAGCGGCCCAACCGGGACATCTAACTCATAGGAACGCAAGAAGCTGCTTGATATACAGAGTCAGATTCTTGGTGCATCTAGCTCAGTATTGCCTACAATGGCAGGCAGCAGCTCTCTGGGTTTCAGGCAGGAGTCTTTCCCCAGCCCTCCCTGGAAGTGATGGAGATTGAACCTGAGATCTTCAGTGGATGCTCTGCCACTCAGCTAGGACCCTTCCCCAAATCTGGAAAGGAAGCAGAGAGTGCTCAAAACTAACCAGGCACCAGCTGCATTCTGCAACAGGCAACCAGCCTTTGGCGAGGAAGCGGACATATCTGGTTGTCAGGTTTGGCAACTAACATCTCCATCCAGCTAGCCTGCACCGCTGCCGTGCCAAACCAGTCAGCTGGCTTGCGGGACAGCACGGCATTGAAACAATCTCCACTTCTGGTGCCGTGCTGCAATCAGTGGGTCTGCGGGGCAGCACGGCACCAAAAGACGCACGTATTTCAGTGCTTTGTGAGCCAACCGATTCATGCAGCAGCACGACCCCAGCTCCTCTTTCGGTGCTGTGCCTAGGGATTCTGTTATGGCCAGTGTGGTGTAGTGGTTAAGAGCAGTAGATTCGTAATCTGGGGAACCGGGTTCGCGTCTCCGCTCCTCCACATGCAGCTGCTGGGTGACCTTGGGCCAGTCACACTTCTTTGAAGTCTCTCAGCCCCACTCACCTCACAGAGTGTTTGTTGTGGGGGAGGAAGGGAAAGGAGAATGTTAGCCGCTTTGAGACTCCTTAAAAGGGAGTGAAAGGCAGGATATCAAATCCAAACTCTTCTTCTCTTCTATGGCGACTGAAACCTAGGCGTAAGGTGCCATCTGGCTCCTAGCTTTTATAGCTCAGTTTCTACCACTGGGAGCAGACTATAGTCCCTGACCTTAAAAGTAGGCAAAAAAGCAAAGTCAGCCATCGATGGGAGAAGGATCCCACTGGCCACAAAGCTTGGTTTGAC
>NW_028293380.1:0-13254 GCF_964106645.2 Podarcis pityusensis
CCTTTGAAGGTGACTCGGAAACTACAACTAATCCAGAATGCGGCAGCTAGACTGGTGACTGGGGGCGGCCGCCGAAATCCACATAACACCGGTCTTGAAAGACCTACATTGGCTCCCAGTACGTTTCCGAGCAAAATTCAAAGTGCTGGTGTTGACCTTTAAAGCCCTAAGCGGCCTCGGCCCAGTATGCCTGAAGGAGCATCTCCACCCCCATCATTCTGCCCGGACACTGAGGTCAAGCGCTGAGGGCCTTCTGGCGGTTCCCTCACTGCGAGAAGCAAAGCTATAGGGAACCAGGCAGAGGGCCTTCTCTGTAGTGGCACCCACTCTGTAGAACGCCCTCCCATCAGATGTCAAAGAGATAAACAACTACCTGACTTTTAGAATACATGTGAAGGCAGCCCTCTTTGGGGAAGTTTTTAGTGTCGGATGTTTTATTGTATTTTTAGTATTCTTTCTGAAGCCGCCCAGAGTGGCTAGGGAAACCCAGCCAGATGGGCGGGGTATAAATAAATTATTATTATTATTATTATTATTATTATTATTATTATTAGGGTCTCCTACAGAGGCCTCCATCCCAGTTTGTCACCACACAACTAAGGGAACAGACAAGTGGATGGGAAAGTGAACTTCTCCCCCAACTCCATTACCAAATGAGGACCCAAGGAGAACCCAAGCTGCCATATTACTCTCAGAGAAACATGAGGACTGGATTAAAATAAAAGATTACTACAAAGAGGATTAATACAAAGAGGATTTACCTATGCACTCATATTCACCTGAGAGTGTCACTCAAGAATGCTTTCTGTAAGGAATTAGACATTTTTCAAAATTCATGAATGCTTATCCTTCACTTCTTTCTCAAAGCACCTTAAAGTCAGTGTGGTATTGTTATTACAGCATTGTACTCAAATGAAGGAGACTCACCTTAAAATAAAGCTAAGCTCATTTGTTATCATTCAACATAACATACCTAACAGTGTTGCTGAAATGGTAAAATAGAGAGAAAAATCAATGAATTCTGCCCTCTCTGTCTATGAATGATATGGATAGAGAGTAAGAAAGAATTAAAGGAAAATGAACATTCAAATTATGTCATTTTAAGATGTTCTTTGTACATTGCAATCAAAATCCTTCTTTATACTTAAGTATAAATGTATAAATAAATAAAAAATATTATTAGTATTACTTTTATTAGCAGCAGCTTTTGAGAATTACAATGTTCTTTAGTGTTTTCCTCCCCTAATTAACTGCTCCCTTTTGTTCAGCTCAGGCCTCAACAAGATAATGTAGCATTTGGGGAAGAAGATGCAAGTCAGCAACCCAGCACTGGAGGCCAAGATGGAGAAGATCTCCACAGCCACCATGTATTTCCCTTTGGTGCTCAAATAAGTTGGAACAAAGGACAACCAAACACTGCAAAACACCAACATGCTGAAAGTGATGAACTTGGCTTCATTGAAACTGTCAGGCAAGTTCCGGGCAAAGAAAGCTACAATGAAGCTGGCCATGGCTAGCAAGCCCATGTAGCTCAGGACACAGTAAAACATCATTGGGGATGACTCGTTACATTGCAGTACAATCTCCTCAGTCATTGACTGAGCATCACTATCAGGGAATGGAGGAGAGGTGGAAAGCCACACCAGGCAGATGCCCACTTGAAGAATGGAGCAAGAAAGGACAATGGAGCTGGCCAGGCTTTTTCCCACCCACTTCTTCATCCTGGATCCAGGCTGTGTAGGCATGAAAACAAGAACTACAGTGATGGTTTTGGCCAGCACAGAAGACACAGCCATTGTGAACACAAGGCCAAAGGCAGTTTGGCGCAGAAAACATGTCACCTTGTCAGGTCTGCCAATAAATAGGAGTGCAGAAAGGAAGCAGAGCAGGAGGGAGATGAGGAGAGTATAAGTCAGGTCCCTGTTGTTGGCTTTAACTATGGCAGTATCATGGTGCTTCAAAAATATTCTTAGCATCAAAACTGTGATAATGGAAAATGAAACAGCAGAAACTGTTAAACTGATACCCAAAGGTTCTTCATAAGATAAGAAGGTTATAGTCTTGGGAATACATGCATTCTGGCCCTTGTTTGCATATTGATCTTCTGGACATTTGGAACACACAGGCATATCTGAAATGGAAAACACAAAAAATACCAGGTTAAAATTATTTTTAACCCTTTGCTTCTGACGTGACAGGAATACAATAATGAATAAGTAACACAAACTAGCTATAGCTGTTACTCTCAGTCAGCTACACTGCCGGTGGCACTGTGGTCTAAACGACCGTGCCTCTTGAGCTTGCCAATCACAAGGTTGGCAGTTCGGATCCGCACAACCAGGTGAGCTCCCATTGCTTTGTCCTAGCTCCTGTCTACCTAGCAGTTCGAAAGCATGCCAGCATAAGTAGATAGATAGGTACTGTTATAGTGGGAAAATAAATAGCATTTCTGTGCTCTCTTGCTTCCATCTTCGTGTCCCGTTGCACCAGAAACAATTTAGTCATGCTGGCCAAATGATCCAGAAAGTTGGGGTCACCTGGCTTCTTCAATCTGTTGCTGAAATGTTTACTTCACTCTCCTTGAGACTTTTTTTGTTGGTGCTGAGACACATGCTAAGCCAGGGCTCCCTCTAGCTCATAGAATAGCCTGCTGTGCTAGATGGCTCTAGGTTGATAGCCACACAGATTCATAGACACTACCAAATCTCCTTTGCAAGGCACCTAACATTGCAGAGCTGGACGCATAAAAGGGCATTGCCCACATAGTACTCATTAATTGCATTTACATAATGTGTCTGTTATTCTTCCTTGTATTTGGCTGTGAAGTATAGACATTCTTATTGCATCTGTATGCTGAAACTCTCACCTTCATGATCAGATATCCACCCTTTGGGGCATACAATGCAATCATAGCAGCAGAAGGACTCCCCCTCCTTGCTTTTCTTCCTATAACCGGTTGGGCACTTGGGATTGCACAAAGCAACAGGCTGTGTCTATCAACAAATGAAACACGGATATGTTAATCTTCAGGAGAATGATCTTGGAATCATTAAGGTTCTGGAGACAACATGCTGTACAGTGGTCTAGCTTCCTAAGAAACATTTTGAATTGTTTACTTGTGGAATGAATGTTGAAGGCCCCGTCTAACAAGTGCATATGGCACTTGTCAAAGCTGAGACTTACAATGCCCAATATCCCTTGCTGATGGCTAAGTTGCAGCATTTGGGGGCCCCACGCCCTTCACCAGCTGCAGTCACACAGCTGGAGACTACACTTGCATGGTAGCTGTTTCTGCTCATCCTGCTCTTCCTGCTTCGATTCTTTCCTGTTTCTGGGAGAAAGTGATGCTGGAGAGAGTAGGGAAGCACCTGGCTCTTCACTTCCCTGACCTACATCTTCCTGCACTTCCTTGAGTCATTCACTCTCCAGTTCTGCAGCTTCCTCTGCCTCTTCACTCCTGCCTGCTTGTCCTTCCCAGTCAGACTCCAGCCTCGATTCCCCCACTGCACACTCATCAGTTTCCTGAAACTCGTTTACATCAACATAACATAGACATTTTTGCAATGTAATTTCTGTTGTCATGAACACGCCAGCCAAAAGCCAAGCAGTACAGCTTGAGATAGAAGGCAGGCAGGGAGGCAAAGAACAGAGAGACTTGCAGACTTCTCAGAGAGCTGGAACCAGTGGGCTGACAACTCCCCCCTCTGAAGCTGGCAGGAATGCAGTTTATCAGCTCAGGGAAGGCGGGCTGGAGGGAAGCCAGCTTTCTCAAGAATCACATTCATGGCACAAGGGAAGGAGAGCAGTTCCTCACCAGAAGGGGGGGGGGAGCTGACCCCATCAACCGCAGGGCTAGACAGATGGGGAAAGTCCAAGACAAAAGACGACCCCTGAAACGTAAGGGTCGGAAGTTCAGGATACTCTGCAGAAGCCGGAAGGATTGTTCAGAAGGATCAACTTGATTGTGATGTATGTTTGCTCGGAGATAGCGGTCAGAGGCTAATTGCTTGTAAGCAATAAATCTTTCATTAAATTACTTCTTGTGTGCTGTTTCTCAAGCCGACAGCCAGCCAGCTCCTGGTGTCTGTCAATATAATTCATTTTACAAATATAAACATTTTGAAGCACATACTATGGCCTCTTACTCAGTGGATTGAGTCTACATAGGGCTGCTTTTTATTTTTGCTTGAATGAGAGCAGCATTTTCATGCAATGGGGAACCATCCATGAAATCTCTCCTCAGCGGGTTGGGATGGTTGAAGAATGAGCAACAGGCAAGGACAAAATTGAGCTCGGGATTGGGCTTCGCTCAAAGGACTCACCCTCTTCAAGAACTGGGACACTTCCACAAATATCTGCATTGAAGTTCTACCTGATTAAACCAGCTGTGCCAAACTATGGCATCCTCATTGATGCTCAAGAGTTTGTCAGGAGGAGCTCGGGAATCCATCCTTCCAACTTTTATTTTCTTGAAAGATTGGTTTGGATATGTGACCAAATTGATAATGTCATACTTTTGAATGAGCTCCCCATTCTGGTCAAAGGAAACCTTCTCCCCAACACTGTTGTTAAATGACACCGCTTTCAAAAAATGGTAGAGCTGGAACAAAAACAGAAAAAGGAGCTATTTAAGAGAATGGTTCAACCAGACAACCCCCCCCCCAAAAAAAAACCCCACCTCCAAACCACTTCAGTGAAGGCCACTGTGGTGGATAATGCCCTCTTGATGGAGATAATGTTAATAAAGCTAGATCTAGGTTAGACTTTTACCGTATTGACCTGATTATAATCCTCACTTTCCCCCCAAATTCCGACCATGAAAAGTGCGGCTTAAATTTGCAACCTTACAAAAATTGGCTTTTACAATATCGCTGCTGAAACAGACATATGGTAAAAAGGAATGGGTGTGTGCCTGTGGAATTTTAAGGGAGAGGCTTATATTCGAGTATTGTCTTTTTTTTTTATTCCCCCCTTGAATTTTAAAGGAGCAGCTTATATTTGGGTGTGGCTTATATTTGGGCCAATACATTATTATTCATGGCCAAAAGCTTATGAAAAGCTTACAGGTACAAAACAAACCAAAATGACAAAATTGAAGACAATAACAATAATTATTAATAATTTATTTATGCCCAGCTTTTTTCACTGGAGGGGTACTCAAGGCAGCTATGTATAAAATAATATGTATACAAATATGAACTAAGAATACGAATACGAACCAATGGGGAAAAGAGGAATAAGTAAATAAAATAATAAAATCAGGGAATCATCATTTCAGTGAACAACTAGATTTGAAACAGTGTTAGGGTTGGGAGAGGAATATATATTTTTTAAAAATGAACAGAAAATTAATTAAAACTGAAGGAAGGAACCAAAATAGATGATAAAAAATAAAGTGTTCTTAATACTCTCATATCCGAATGAATCTGATGCGACTATACAGGACTTATTCTGCATTTGTTTCTTGCTGATGCAACATTAGAGCTCTGCCTGAGTCTGAAACCACACACCATGTACATCTCTCAAGCATACCACTCTTTCTCATATGCTCTTTTACATTTCACTCTCTTCATTTCTCTTTCACACACCACACTTGACCTCTCTCTCGGCCCAGTTGAATCTCATCCAATCATGCACATACTCACATCAACACACACACACACACACACACACACACAAACAAAGACCATATTTGAGCATTCAAACAACCATTCAGAAAAGCTGCTGAATGGATGAAAACATGTTGGCCAACTGCTCCAAATGTGGTATGTAGAAATTAGCTGTGTAGATGGAATGGTTCCTATCATTCCCTCTTCCCCAAAATATATTGGGAAACTACACAGAGCAAAGCGAGTTCCCATCCAAATCACCACATGGGCAGTGGGCAACAAAGAAGCAGAGAGACTGGGTGCTTATGTCAGCAAAATAGCAAATCCCAGAACTTAAATAAGAAAACAAAAAAACCTTCCTAAGAAACAATGTTTTCTTCTTAACAAACAATTCAGATGTACAATTAAAAGTCACTGAAATTAATAAAGAAAGTAGAACAAACAGCTCCTGATTCAAGTTTGGACTCTTTCACCTGCCATGGCTGATGATAGTGAAGACTCCTTCTGTCTCTCTTCATCCCTGCTTTGCTTCTGGATCTGGATGAAATCATGGCATGTAAGGCATGAGCCACAACATAGACACTATTGTAAAAGCTGTAGCTGTGGCCTGTTACACTCCTTGGGAAGACATGCTCAGGAAGGCTCTCTAATTTCTCCTCTCCAGTGCAGGGAGAAGAATAAGCTCTCCCAGAGTAATTACCCAGTACAAAAGGGTCCAGAACAATATCCTGGGATATACAGCAAAATTGATCTGTCCAGAAATCTTTAATAAAAGTATCTCCTTCAGCATTCGAAGGGTTTCTGTTCTGAATAAAATGCTGGAATCCTTGAAGTTCATTAGACTGAAGTGCAAACGATAAAGCACCAGAGAAATCTTGGAAATCAAAGAAATCATATTCCAAGAGGTAGGTTTTTAACTCCATCCCAATAGTCAGAATGAAGACTTTTCCTTTTGGATTTGGCATTTGGGGCTTCATTTTTTGTTGTAGAAGACATCTCAAAATGATCATACTTGCAGCCTCTCCATGGAATACCAAGACGTTGGCTTTGCTGTTCATGATCTTATCAGACAAATACATTGTACTTCGTTCAAAATTTCCTTTATCAATATCATATTCAAAACTGGTGAATGAGTCAAGGAATGCAAAACAAATGCTATGACTGGAAAATTCTGGAATCATCTTCTCTATGAACCATTGTAACGTCATTCCATCTGCAGCAAACAATCCAATCCATCTCCATTGGAAATGGTCAAGTAATTTGAGAATCCCCCTGAACTGATCAAGTCTCTTTGGAAACATTTTGTAGAAGGAAGGGAGTTCAGGGTTCTCCAGTATGATTGAAGCAGAATCATATATGAGCTAAACATTTATTGCAGTTGTGGAAAAGAAGATTTTTTTTAGTTTACATTGGTGGTGCTTCTATGTTTGGGGGGGTTTGGGGACTGCAAACACATTTGTACAGTGCTGTGTATCTTAATAAAAAACCATGCATATATCTCAATGAGTTTTCAGACTTTGCAACGTATTTTTTTCTTTAAATTTTTTGAAGGTTCAGTAAATTCTCTAATTTTACATCAAATACAATTTTAAATCTCACATGTTATCCAGAAAATCTCAATTCACACCACTGTCTTATTAATTGAAGTCACATTAGAAGCAATCTTGAAAATTAAATTGGATTATGATATTTAAGATACTGATGAAAAACACGATGAGATAAACTAGAGGTTTACATAAGATTCACCTGATGCTGAAGTTCCAAGGCAAATAAGGCATATTTGGAAGGACACAGGAGTTGGGCAAATCAGGTAAAGGCAACTACATATTTCTGCAGGTTTTATAACACAGAAAATTCCTTGGCTTTCATACATGGCTTCAACCCCGTATACCAGAAGGAGCGTCTCCACCCCCATTGTTAGTCTACTGAGATCCAGCTCCAAGAGTCTTCTTGTGGTTCTCTCATTGTGGAAAGTGAGGTTCCAGGGAACCAGGAAGTGCCTTCTTGGTAATGGTGCCCGCCCTGTGTAACACCCCCTGTCCAATGTCAAGGAACTAAACAACTATCTGAATTTTAGAATACATCTGAAACCAGTCCGTGTATAAGAAATACTTCAAAGTGTGGCATTTTACTGTAGTTTTATAATTTGCTGGAAGCCGCAGAGAGTAATTGGGGCAAACCAATCAGTTGGGTGGCTAATAATAATAATAATAATAATAATAATAATAACTCATGTCATAAGATATGAAGAAAAGCAGGCACTGGGAAAGTAAGCCTTGTGGAAACTCTTAGACCTATCCTGATTGCTGGTTGTGTCTTTTAGCAGAAGGTAGGAGCAAACTGTGTCCACCCTCCTTCCTGCCTCCTTCCTGCCTAGGAAGGATTTGCCTCTCTGTGTAGACTGTGCTTGCTCCAGTCCTGTCTTCTGCTTGGCATTTTTGCAAAAGAACACCCCACAGAATTACCCTCTCCTTTAAATCATCAGGAGGAGGAATGAGAAAGTCACCTTCTTCTTCCTCCCTCCTAGCAGCAAGTTTAATGAGGGTTGAAAAAGCACCTTGATAAAACCAGTGCCAGTGCAACAGCCAATCAGAATTCGCGCCTCAGAAATCCAACGTTTCGGAAGCCGAATGGACTTCCAGAACACATTAAGTTGGACAACCAAAGTTACCTTGTATTGTTACCAAATCCTGTTTGCATAATTTTCATTTTTTAATTGACATTTATATATATATATATATATATATATATATATATATATATATATACACACACACACACACACACACACACACACACATAAACTAATTTGGATGAATCCGAAACCACTTCTGAAATGAAAAGCAGTATTCACATTGTATATATTTGTTTTGTATCCTTACACACATACACTCTTACCTGAGGAATCTTGTAGATAGCAAATATTTGTGGTATGGGAAAGTAGTTATTAGTAACATCCGCAGTGATTGTCAATAAATGTTCATGGATACCACACATAAAGTTGGGGAGAAGTCTGTCCTTCGGTGAAATAAATTGCATTGCAGCAGGACAGGTCCACCTAGCTTGTAAAGTGTTATCATAAATATTGAATCCCAGTGAAATATTGGGTAAAATCTGGGAATTTTGATTAATCTCCTTTACAGCAAAAGCCAAAGCCAGAAGATGCTGATAGTTCTCTGTCACTCCACTAAAAAGAGAGTTGCAAATTGTATCACAAGTATATTCTGCTCTTTCTGAAGCGGTTATTTTCTAAAGTGGCAACCCTATAGCAAGATCCCCTTGGATGAGCATCTTAGAATGCAGCAGGTCTCTGAGCCAGAGGGCTGCTTCCTGTCTCAGCTGGCCCATCCTAGTTGAGCCTTGGCTGAGGTGGCTGAGTTGAAGCTGGCCAAGCTGACGATCACTGAGCTGATGCTGGGGGGAAATAGTCGTTCCAGAGGAATGGGAGGGCAGGACTAAAGTGGGGTTGAGTTAGGATATTCCACTAACTCACATTACCTGGAAAGCCGACATACAAAAATATGTTAAAATGTTAGGTTCTTACTGCTAGGTTTGGTCGTACTGCACATGGAGCTGGAGGGTGTGTCACAGCTATGAAGTAGAATGGAAGGTGAGAGACAGAGAGCACCCATGAAATCTGAGACCCCTCAAATCCACCACAGGCCAGGCTTAGGTAGAGGAGCAGCAGCATCTCTGCTGCTTTATGTGGCTTGGATGTGGTGGATTTTTACCTCAGCTTAATTCACACTGACCTGCTCTCATCCAGTTTATTGTGCACAGGAGTGTTCCCCTATTTTTTTTAGTTATTGTTCTTCATTACTCTATATTATGTACTCTGGAACACAAGTGAGGCAAAGCTACCATATCAATTTCACCACCATCATTTTATTTTATGCCTTTCTATAGTTAAAATCATGTTCAAGGCAGTTTACAACATAGAATCCTAGAAGATTAGGAAGGAACCTCAAGTGTAATCTACTCCACAGGCATCTCTAGGTGGGCTCAAACCACCAGCATTCTGGTTAACAGCAAGAAAACTCTAACCCAGACAAAGCATTGTTCCAAAACAAATTTACTGATATGCATTGACTGAGGTTTGTAAAGTTAAGGTTTAAAGATGAAAAGATGAAAAGGGATTAATGGGGAATATGGAAATAAGTTTTTGAACACAATATAAAGGGAATGAAAAATAAAGGAAGCTGAGCATGGGTGGAGGGAAGTCATAATGGTACAAATATGGTACCAAATAGAGAGCTAGACATAGATATATATGTATAGTTTGTATTGCAAAGAATGATTAAAGATGTAATTGAATATAATATTGCAAAACAAAACGAGAGGAAAAAAGAAAAAACCCCTCTAACCCATTGCAGTACCTTAAGCACAAGCCATGGCAAGATTTACATAATTACAAACATGACAAAAGTAATAATGAATAAATAAAACACATCAAAAAGTACAAGCCCAAACAAAATAAAATTGGGGGGGGGGACTCTAGTCCATTGCAGTACCTTAGGCACAAGACATGAAAACATTTATATAATCACTAACATGACAAAATCATAATAAATTAATAAAACACATCAAAAAGTACAAGGCCAAACTAAAATAATTTCCACATAAATCAGAATAAGATCTGATTCATAATCAGATCTAAAAATGAAAATAAAAAAGAATAAATAACAACAATGAAACACCCCAACAAAGCATGCTGAACAATACCCCAGCCCAAGAGTCTGATCAGCAGCTTTTGTAGCTGGGGTCTGTCAGTCACTCCGTCAGGGCACTGCCCTCAAAGACCAGAGGGAAACTGCCTGCATGGAAGGGAGCAGATCATCCATCCCTCACAAGCAAGATGGTCTCCAGGCAATGACATATTTAATTCCTATACTGAATAACTACAAACATACCCAATAAGATGTATTAAATTTTTGAGAGCTGAGAAGAGGGATGCTCCTTACTCTATACATTGTCCTGAAGCTAAGCTCTTTTATCCTTTATTTGGTGGGGATAGTAGCTTGGTTTACGAAGCAGAATTCAATATCATAACTTAACTGGGTACCATCACTCTTCAACAGCATGAGAATCCTGCTTTGGAAGACAACATGGTGATGGAGAGAGATACAAATGGAAAGAGGATGGAAATGCACATAAGTCAAGAAAACAATGCTATAAAAGTCAGGTGACATTCCAAAGCCCCACTACATATTCAGTGGATATTTGTATGCGGGGAGGTGGGATACAAAATGCCTATGATTAATTACTTGATTTTCCTGTTGCACAAAAGACCATTGTCTGGAGGCTGAAAACTTAAGATTTCTGTGGACCTTCCTCTACCTTTCCCTAGTCTAGTCTGTTCAAAGTTTCTGTTTTAGAATCAGGGCTGCAAAGAACCAAAGTTCAGTCTCTTTATTTTCTGCTGCTGAATGTAATATAACAGAGACAAAGTAGGAAGGAGAAATGATTCCTTATACAAACCCTTTAGGTACTTGTTCCCAGTCAGGATGTCTGTTCAAGGTAATTGGAGACAGAGAAACGGCACTCTGAAAAACAATGGCTCCATAGGTGAAATCTCCATGTTGATAAAACCTGGGATGAATCGGTCTGGAACGCCACTTTCTACACTGAACATCTAGAGTTTTGCATGCTATGTGAGGAAGCAGCAGCAGCAACAAGAAAATTACTAATATCATCATTCTCAAAGCAAATCTAAATTCAGTTGATCTGTTTCTATCTTCAAAGTGACTAATTTCGCCATTCTGTGTACAAATCTAACCTCAGCACACATCCCTCTATTTGTATCTCCTGCTGTGGGCTTAGAATCTGATAGCAAGACCCTGAATTTAATGACAAATTTGCAGATCTACCCAAGTCCAACAACCATTGACAGAAATCAATCTAACATAGACATCTTGTTCCCTACTCCCTAGGCCTGGTGTTGAATAAGAGGTATATTTATGGCATCCTTCACAAAGTACGTGATTTATTTTCTTATTGGCCACTGGAATTCCTGGGAGAATTTTTCCTCTGGCTAATTGCAGGTACTCTATTGTGTATCCTCTGAGCAATTATTGAAGAACATGTACTTGTTACATCTTAAGAGAAATAATACCTGCATGTGATTTGCAGAATTACGACCAAAAGGAAGAGCAACAATTTAAGAGGCTTGTCTGGAGCCTGGCAGAAAATGGGATTAATTTGTCATAGGTATTTCATTGTCTGATAAAATAATTTGATTTCCCTCACTTTTGCCATTCTAGGAAAGAAAATACATTTTTTGGCACAAGCACCTTTCAGTGTGTGTCCCCTAATTTTAAAGATAATAGGATCTGAAATGAGACTGCTAGGATCAAGCAAAAGCTCACAAATATGCCCCCCATTATCAATTATGATAATCAATGAGTAGGCATTGGAAATATTCCTATGGATCATTGTCTTGATGCATCTTCCGTGTCCTCTTCAGATATCTTTGCAGATCTCTGATTCATCTTTATGTTAATTTCATAAACATCTTTATTTTGTTGCTTTTAATCCCCTTTAAGAGAGGGATGTTAAGAAATAGACAAATGTTTGGCACAAGGCAAAATACAAGGACATTTTATGGAAAGGAGATGATGGCAAACGTGGCACTGCTCAACTCCTACTTGCACTCCATCACATTTAATAGTTGATTTTGGGGATGCAAAAAAACCCAAAAAAACTTTTAAATATTTTAGTGTGCTAAGCAGTTTTCTAGAACAATGGTAAATAATTGAGGATTCACATTAATAAAAGAGAATGCCCTTTATGATTCAAGAAGTTCAGTATCAGTGTTGGGTTTAGATAATAAAACAAGTTTGGATAATTTCCAAGAGTCAGGACTAAGTGCACCATGTTGAAAATCCACATGTAATGTATTCAAAACTAGTATAAGGAGGCCCTGATTGTGGGTGCTATTCCGTCTCCTCCCTGTTAAAACCATCCATATTGAGTCTTTCTTACCATTCAGGCTTTATTAACTTATTCTACTTTTTCAAAGGAAATGGCTATTTGCAAATATTCAATAGGATTTTCATAGAATCATAGAATCATAGAGTTGGAAGAGACCACAAGGGCCATCGAGTCCAACCCCCTGCCAAGCAGGAAACACCATCAGAGCACTCCTGACATATGGTTGTCAAGCCTCTGCTTAAAGACCTCCAAAGAAGGAGACTCCACCACACTCCTTGGCAGCAAATTCCACTGTTGAACAGCTCTTACTGTCAGGAAGTTCTTCCTAATGTTTAGGTGGAATCTTCTTTCTTGTAGTTTGGATCCATTGCTCCGTGTCCGCTTCTCTGGAGCAGCAGAAAACAACCTTTCTCCCTCCTCTATGTGACATCCTTTTATATATTTGAACATGGCTGTCATATCACCCCTTAACCTCCTCTTCCCCAGGCTAAACATGCCCAGCTCCCTTAGCCGTTCCTCATAAGGCATCGTTTCCAGGCCTTTGACCATTTTGGTTGCCCTCCTCTGGACACGTTCCAGTTTGTCAGTGTCCTTCTTGAACTGTGGTGCCCAGAACTGGACACAGTACTCCAGGTGAGGTCTGACCAGAGCAGAATACAGTGGCACTATTACTTCCCTTGATCTAGATGCTATACTCCTATTGATGCAGCCCAGA
>NW_028293379.1:0-12959 GCF_964106645.2 Podarcis pityusensis
GCATTCCAAGCAGCAACTCTGCCTCTGGGCTAACAGTTCTCCCCACTTGACCTTCCCAAGGAGTTTATGCACCTTTATTATCACGGCCAGAGTTCATTTTCCAAACCTCTGCCTGCTTGGGGTCTTCAGTCACTCCTCCAGGACAATAAAATCCCTCCTTTTAGCTTATCGCATGGACCCCTTTTGCTGCGGCACTGAGGAAATACAGTAAGAACAATAATTCCTGCCAAGCCATGCATATTTTTTCCCCTTTGGAATCAAGGAAAGCACACTGGGCTGCTGTTGTTGTTTTATGCAAAAGCCGTCGTTTCTCTTCCCTTTTAGTGCTCTGTATTCTTCCTTCCATTCCCCCCTCCCCTATCCTGGCTCCCCCACCACCACAAAAAATAAAATAAAATTGCAGATTTGATTCACTCTTAATCCTTAGCAATTTGGCAAGCTTCAACGGATGTTGGATCCTGCTGCAGCTTTGGAAAAAAGAACCAAAGGCTTGCAGGTGAAATTGCCCTTATTCTATTCTCCCCTCCCCACCATATTGAGGAAGAGCCTCTCTTTGGACTGGGCCTGGGGGGTGGGAGCCCAGCCTGCGTGAGCTGGCCTCTTGCAACATGGAAGAATGTGTGTGTGAGAGAGTGAGATACGGGAACCACTTTCCAATGTCTGTAGGGCTGAAGGTTGAGCCAGCTTGCATTCTGCTGCTCCTGAGGGCAGGAACCTTCCTTGGAATGCTTTTAAGCAGTCCTCTGCCAGGGATTCTTTAGCTCTGATTCCTGCATTGCAGGGGGTTGGGCTGGATGGCCTTTGGAGGTCCCTTCCAACTCTACCATCCTGGTGTGTGCATGCTTGTGGCGGCGGCAAACGGCTCTTTGAAACCACCCCTGGCGGACGTGGGCAGTTGCCGTGGAGCTGGTCCCTGTGGCGTTTCCGGAGAACTGGCGGGCGGCGTGAGAATCCTGGGTTACCGCAGTTTCAGCTTTTCTGCCGCGGCTGCTGCAGGCAGGCAGGCAGGCTCTCTGCTGCTTCCCGCCTGCTCTCCCTTCCCCCACCTTCCCTCTTCCCCAGAGCCGCAAGAGAGAAGAGGATGTGAGTGTGTGTGTGTTTGTGTCTGAAGTGGAGCCGTCTTCCAAGTGCACCCGGACAGTTGTCATGTATCCTTGATTCCTTGCTCCACTTGTTATATAACACAAGATGCTTCTCAGCTTCTGTTCTGGTCTTGTAAGTGCACCTTCCTTTTTCTCCCCTCTTTTGCAAGATCCATCCCTGCTGCTGCTGCTGCTGCTGCTGCTGCTTCTCTTCCCAGCCCACCTCCTTTCCCTCTTTCTTCCTTTAAAAAATTCATCTGTAATTCAAGTTGGCCGAGAAGCTGCTAGCTGAGTCCCACGACGCAGCGCTCCTCCTCCTCCACCATCGCCACATGGACCCAGTGAATACCAAACGGGGAGCGATCTGGCGGGGCCGCTGTTGCTCTTTGCCTTGATGGCCGCAGGTTCTGAATCGGCAGAAAGTGGGAGAGGAGGCCGGCTGCGTGGGGCTTCGAGGCTTGTGCAGAAGGGCAGGCGCAGCCTGGAGGGCGATGGGGAGTGGTGGCAGGTGAGACTTTTCCTTCCCAGCTGGTCATCTCCGCCTTGACAGGTAATTGGAAGAGAGCAGCAACAGCAGCGGAGGGAGGGAGTGGGGTTGGGCAGGGCCAGGGCTGTGTCGGAGGGATGGTAGTGGGTAGAGAACACCTGCTTGGCATGCAAAGGGGCCCCACTTTGATCCCTGCTGGCATCTCCCATTCTGACAGGGGTGGGGTACCTCCTCCCCACATTGATTGATGGGCGGCCACCCAGGGGCCATATGCTGATAGCGGTGGGCCCAACCAGGGGCAGAGGTGAGTGTCGTGACAGACATTGGTTGGATGTCAGAGTTCGGATGCTTTAGTTGTGATTCCTGCATTTCAGGGGGTTGGACTTGATGGCCCTTTGGAGTCCCTTTCAACTTTACAATTCTATGTAACCTTACCTTTTTGGACAATAGGCTTGCTTTGCAAATAATAATAATAATAATAATAATAATTTTTTATTACAGTAGTACCTCAGGATGAGAATGGGATCTGTTCCGGAGCCCATTTCGCATCCTGAAGCAAACGCAACCCGCGACTGCATGTGTGCAGGTCGTGATTCTCTGTTTCCGCGCATGTGAGTGACGTAATTTTGAGCGAAACCCAGAAGTAACACACTCCGTTACTTCCGCGGAGCGCAACCCGAAAGTGCTCATCCTGAAGCATATTCAACCCGAGGTATGACTGTGTTATTTATACCCCGCCTATCTGGCTGGGTTTCCCCAGACACTCTGGGCGGCTTCCAACCGAATATTAAAAACAATACAGCATCAGACATTAAAAACTTCTCTAAACAGTTGTCTTTAAAAAGTAAAATAGTTGTTTATTGCCTTGACATCTGCACACACACGCTCCTCCCTCCAGGCAAGTCATAGGCATTCTCAGAGTTCGGGGGCAAATTCCTGCTGGGCAACAACACTTGCAGAGATTGTGAGGGAGGGCTGGTCAGGCTTAGGAAGAGTCCTGAGGGCCAGGTGAAGAGGCCCAAAGGGCCACACACAGGCCAGTGACTCTCAACCTCTGACTTAAAATGCTTTGGTAGCAGGTGATCAGAAAGGTCTGTGCATGAAACCCTGGAGAGCTGCTACCATTCAGAGCAGACTGTACTGGGCTAGGTGGACCAAACAGCCTGACCTCGAATAAGGAGCTTGGCTGTGTGCCAGCTTCTCATCAAGCTGGAATACGCTTCGTTATTTGTACATTTGTATGTAAGAGGTGCTTGTGTGGGGGGGGGGGCAGCCCTTATTTGCCTGGAAGGTATTCTAATCTCCAGTATTAGGGAGCCAGCTGTTGTTCAGGGATGAAAGAGAGGCACTCTGCACATGCTCTTGTCTCAGTTATTCTTGTCTTGCTGTTCCAGGAGCAGAGTCTGCTCTTAAGCACTGTATTTCACAGGCGGCATTTATTATTTCCCCCTTTTACATTTTACCTTCCTCCAAGGAGCCCAATTGCACTCCTTTCCCCTCCTCTCAACAAGCCTGTAAGGTAGGCTTGAGGGTCGCAAGGTTGCCCGATGAGCTTTGTGGCCGAGTGGGGATTTGGGCCAAGGTCTCCAGGTACTGTCTGCTGTGCCACATGGGAAGAAGCTCTCCAGATGCTCCTTCCAAAACAACGTGCCCAGATTTGCTCCTTAAAGGGAAGAGGATGCAATGCAGAATTGAGTGATTGTGTTGTTAGGAAGATTGTGGACACTTTATTGCACATTCTTTCCAAATTGTTTGCTGGGGAGTTAGATTCCGTTACATCAAAACAAGGGTTATCCAGTGTGTCTCCCTGTAAATTTCCTTTATTGCAAAAAGTCTGACGGGGCGGGGGAAGCATGTTTGTTGCACAAGGGTCTCAGCACCAAGTTGAACTGCACAACTTGTTGTGCCAGCATAGGATGGAATCCCTCTCCGCAATAGCGATTGCCTCCATCCTTGCTCCCAAGACCATGAGTCATTCTTGCATTTACCCTCCTCCCCCCAGGCACCCCTCTCTCTCCTATCAGGATTTCTCCCTGTCCCGTAGGCCACTTGGCATAGCAGGGGAGAATCAGAAAGGAGTTGAAGGATCAAGTCTGAACCAGATGCCCTTCCTCAAAGGCAGAGAGAGTTTGCCAGCACAGATTATGCCCATTTCTCTCTCCCTCTGTCTTTAGCTTTATGAATCTTTGTACTCTTTATGTGTTAGATAAATTTCCTTTTATTTATACCTGTACAACCCAGGACTTTCAAAATTTGGCTCCTAAGATTTCCAGCCAGAGCACACTCCCACAGTCTGCTTTTGCAGCAACATGGGGTGGAAGTGTCGGTCTTGCTCAGGGGTCAGCAACCTTTTTCAGCCGTGGGCCGGTCCACTGTCCCTCAGACCATGTGGTGGGCCGGACTATATTTTGAAGAAAAAAATATGAACGAATTCCTATGCCCCCCAAATAACCCAGAGATGCATTTTAAATAAAAGCACACATTCTAGTCATGTAAAAACATGCTGATTCCCGGACCGTCCGCAGGCCGGATTTAGAAGGCAATTGGGCCGCATCCGGCCCCTGGGCCTCAGGTTGCCTACCCCTGATTTAAGATGCTTTCAAAAGCTGGCTGGCCTCCCTGAGTCACACAAGTCCTGCTCCTGTTTCGATAAGATGCTCTGTTGGGCTATGGCTCAGTGGTGGAGCAGCTACGTGGCATGCAGAAGGCCCTAGGCATGATCCCCAGTGGCAACTCCAGGGGGAGCTGGGGGAGCCCCTTGCCTGAAATCCTGGAGAGCCATTGCAGCCGGTCAGTGGGGAGAACTATGGCGTGATGTGGGCCAGCAGTTTGACCGGCAAGAAGCCTACTTTTCTTGGCCACCAGTCTGGTGCCCGCTGGGTGCTTGGGACTGCTACTCACATCCGCCCCCGTCAGCCTGGCCGTTTGGGGCTGGAGCTGAGAGTTGTCATCGCTTGGAGCAGCTGGAGGATAGCAGGATTGCAAAGGTTGGAGTGGTGTATTGGGACCCTCACCAGCTGCAGGTCTTGTCTGTCCTGAGTCTCTCAACTTCATGAGATGGCCCAGAGTTAGAGTACTTGGAGAGAGGGAGGAAATGTGTTCATTTTGTGGCTACAGGGCCTGGTTTTTGTCCTGTGGGGAGGGAGGGAGGCTGTGTTTCGGAACAGGAACGCTATATTGGGATGTAAGGGCTGTTCCCTGGTCCGAGGTGGCGCAGTTCAGACATGTCCCTCATTCCGGCCACCCTCTGCTGTGCTGATCCTGGGCTTTGGGGCTCCATCTGCTGCCCTCTCTGCTCAGAGAATCTTTGACTGTCTTGCAGGGCCTAAAAATAGATCTGGCAAAGGAAGGAAGAGCAGTTATGAAAAGTGGAAGAGAAAATTTAAAAAAGCGAACTCCTAGAGGCTAGGGCAGGGTTGGGGGGCCTTTTCCACCACGAGGACCCTAACCCCTTCCTGGTTGGAGGGGGGCCAGTGGGACGCAGGTCAAAGGGAGGGCAGGGCAAAGGTGAACAGAACAAGGGAGGTAAATTGGAGCCCCCCTGTTTTCTATTACTGCATTTCTTGTGATTGTAAGGGGTTTTTTAAAAACAGTTTTTTATGTTGCATTTTAAATTTGTGTAACCTCTTCCTGGACCTTAGGGCCAGGGCCGTAAATAATAAAAATAGCATAGTAAGAATCCCCCCTCACTTTTCTACAGTAGGCTACAATAGGGGGCTTTTTAAAGCACCGCACTAGATTCCTGATTAACACCTTTAGTTGTATCTTTATATATTTTTAAAAGACTGTTGCCCTACATGTCTTTAAATGACTTGTTACTGTTTTACATGTTTTTTAGATGTTAAAAATTGGTTTAAAATATGTTTTTATCTTATTTTTAATTGCATTGTTTTGTCACGTTTGTGTTTGCTGCCCTGGGCTCCCTGAGAGGAAGAATGGAATATAAATTTATAAACAAGCACTCTGTGGCCTAGATTATTTTTTTTTTTAAGGGCCAGGCCGTCTCCATGAGGAAAAGGCCATAGCTCAGCAGTGGAGCATCTGCTTTGCATACAGAAGGTCCCAGGTTCAGTCCCTGGCTCCTCCTGGAAGGGTTGAGAGAGACCCTCATCTGAAATCTGGAGAGCTGCTGCCAGTCAGTGTAGACAACACTGGCATGGATGACCCATTGGTCCAGCGTGTTATCAGACATTCTCCTGCCTTCATTCACGGGCTCTTCCCAGCACCGCTGGTCAGGTGCCCCCCTTGCACAGCTCCCATCCTCTCAGCCTCCCACTCCAGGCTCTGCCAGATGCCCAGGCAGAAAACGTAAGGCTTCCCTGGGAGCCAGATGTGAAATAATCACATTCGCTTGGAAGAGTTTATCCTAATCCTTAGCAGACGGAGAGTTTTCGTTCGCTAAGGCAGGAGGATTATTCTCACCCCCCTCTCTGTGCTGCCCCCAAACTTGCAGTGCACTTCGGGGGGGGGTGAACCAAACTCCAACAATTTCATGGGTCTCTTGCCCGGTTAAACCTCATCTCTACTGGGGTATTGACCTCTGCTTGAAATAGCAGATGGTGGTGGACTTCCTTCCCTGGAGGTTTCTAAGCAGAGGTCAGGTGCCTTCTGCCAAGAATTCTTGGAATTATAATTATTTATTATTATTATTATTATTATTATTATTAGTGCCAATCTGTCAACAGGGTATACAAAAATACAACAATAGCACACCAGAATGTCATGCATTATAAGCGTCCCCAAACAGGGCTGCCTTCAGATGTCTTCTAAAAGTTGTATAGTTATTTATCTCCTTGACATGTGAAGGGAAGGCGTTCCACAGGGAAGGTGCCACTGCTGAAAAGGCCCTCTGCCTGGTTCCCTGTAACTTGGCTTCTCGCAGGGAGGGAACTGCCAGAAGGCCCTCGGAGCTGGACCTCAGTGTCCGGGCAGAACAATGGGGGTGAAGATGCTCCTTCAGGTATACTGGGCCGAGGCCTTTTAGGTCTTTAAAGGTCAGCACCAACACTTTGAATTGTGCTCGGAAACATACTGGGAGCCAATGAAGATCTTTCAGGACCAGTGTTATACCGTCCTGGCGGCTGTTCCAGGTTACCAGTCAAGCTGCCGCATTCTGGATTAGTTGTAGTTTCCAGGTCACCTTCAAAGGTAGCTCCACGTAGAGTGCGTTGTAGTATTCCAAGCAGGAGAATCAGAGCATGTCCCACTCTGGTGAGACAGTCCGCGGGCAGGTAGGGTCTCAGCCTGCGTACCAGATGGAGATGGTAGACAGTTGCCCTGGACACAGAATTAACCTGCGCCTCCATGGACAACTGTGAGTCCAAAATGACTCCCAGGCTGCACACCTGGTCCTTCAAGGGTACAGTTACCCCATTCAGATCTAGAGAGTCCCCGCACCCTGCCTGCCCAAATACCGTATTTTTTGCACCATAACACTCACTTTTTTCCTCCTAGAAAGTAAGGGGAAATGTCTGTGCGTGTTATGGAGCGAATGCGTACGGATGGCGGGGGGGGGGGGGGATCTGCTGCAGTGGTGAGCAGAGGATCAATGGTTCCCCTTCCTTCCCTCCTCCATGGCTCGCTTTGAAACAGCAAAGCGGGAGAAGAGCCGCTGAGTGGGGAGGAGAGAGGGACAGAGAGCCTGGTTGCTTTAAAGGAGCAAAGCGGGAGAGGAGAGGAGCCGCTTACACAAGTGTAAGTGGCTCCTGTCCGGTTGGCTCCTTTAAAGCAAGCAGGCTCTCTGTCGCTCTCTCCTCCCCACTCAGCTCGCTAAACAGCAGCAAAGTTTTTCAGCTCGCTAAGCCGGGGATGAGCAGGGAGGAGGGAGAAAAGCAGAGCCTGCTTGCTTTAAAGGAGCAAAGTGGGAGAGGAGAGGAGCCTTTTCCCTTATACCCCTCTTCTGCATTATTAACAGCATCCTTCTCCACCCACCCCACGCGTGTTCCTCGTCCCTTGAGTGCTTTTCCTTCCCTCCCCACTTAAAATGTGGTTACAAAGCATGGATCCACATGGATCCTCAGGATTTTTGCACTGGGTCACCCCAAATTCATCATCAGATCACATAGCACGTCCATGGCTACATCTTGCACCAAAAAAATCACGCACCCACTGTTGCCTGGGGCCGCAGTGGTGCAAAAACGCGGTTACAAAGCATGGATCCACATGGATCCTCAGGATTTTTGCATTGAGCTACTCCAAACTCACTCTCAGATCACATGTCTGTGGCCACAGCATGAACCACAAAAATCATACATCCACTGTTTCGTTTAGAATTTTTTTTTCTTGTTTTCCTCCTCTAAAAACTATGTGCGTGTTATGGTCTGGTGCATGTTATAGAGCGAAAAATACGGTAGTACTTTTGTCTTGTCAGGATCAACTTCAATCTGTTGACTGCCATCCACCCTCCAACAGCCTCTAGACACCCACACAGGACCATCACTGCCTTCACTGGTTCCGATTTAAATGAGAGGTGTAACTGCATATTGATGAACACCCAGCCCAAACCCCCTGATGATCTCTCCCAGTGGCTTCATATGGATGTTGAAAAGCATGGGGGAGAGGCACCCCACAAGTCAGCGCCCAGGGGTCCAAACACCCCACACTACTTTCTGGACTTGACCCAGAAAAAAGGAGTGGAACCACTGCATAACAGTGTCCCCAACTCCCAGCCCTCCTAGAGGGCCCAGAAAGATACCATGGTTGATGGTATCAAAAGCTGCTGAGAGACCCAGCAGAACCACGAAACAGCTGCCCACTTCAGAGTCAGGCCATTGTTCCGCCTCATTCAGTGTTGTCTTCTCTATATCAAGTGGCTGTAGTTTCCCAGCATTTTAAATACTGGCCTCATCAGCACCATGCATTCAAAGTGCTAGGATACCACTCTAAACAGTACCACTTTCCCCCAAAGAATTCTGGGAGCTGTAGTTTGTTATTGGCACTGAGAGTTTGTTAAGAGGCTCCTATTCACCTCCCAGAGCTGCAATTCCCAGAATTCCCTGGGAGGAGGAACTGATTGTTAAACCACTCTGGGAATTGTAGCTATTTGTGGGTAATAGGGGCCATAATGAACTATAGCTCCCAGAATTCTTTGGGGGAAGCCAGGATTGCTTAAAGTGCCCTATCTAGAGTTGCTGGGGATCAAACCTGGGACCTTCTACATACCAAACATGTGTTCTAACCACTGTCCTTCCGAATAAGGAATGCCTTCTCTGTGGGCCAGCAAAGAAGCGATGCTTTCGGGTCTGCAGCCATGATGCAGCCAGTGTTCAAAACTCAGATATTTAAGCTAGGCGTCAAATGGCTCTAAATCAAGATTGCAGTCGCCAAAACGGAATGTCTAGTTGCCAGTTTTGGGTAAGACGGCTCTAAAGTCTTATTTTTCAAATGATGGACTGACTGTGATTGATTCTCAGTTAAACATCTGGCCAGTTCAGATGACAATCTTGAGTTAGGTTTGAGAACTTAAAGAAAAGTCACTTGATCCAAGGACAGACCACATCTATATTGGGCTATTCTGAACTCTCTCTTAAGGGTGACTGCTCCTGCTCAGGCTGCACAGGGAAAGCAATTTGGTTCCAGAAATTCATTCCGATTGTGCAGATAAAATACAACTGATAGAATTCTACAATATGGGCAATTAGTGTGTGAAAACAGTCCAGATACTATGATCCCCAGATGGTGAAGATGTCAGGCTCCATCCTGGCACCCTGGCACCTTCAGCTGGTTGCAAATGATCGAAAACAAGGTGCAAAATGCGCTTGATGCCTGGCTAATTTCGAACACTGGTTGCAGCCTGTTTCCCATTCCCCTTTAACCATGGTTTGGTGCATGTAGCACTAGCTGGTTAAGGGTGTCCTTAAACCTGGGTTCGGAAACCAGTTTCAGTCCCACAGCCTGGGGGCCACATTGTGCAAGGGACAAGGAACTTGGGCTTCCAGAGGGCAAGCAGGAATTTGAGTGGGGTGAGGGTAAAAAAAATACTTTTTTTTTTTTTTAAAAAAAATGGTGTTGAATTTGTAAAACTGAACTGCATTTCTTAAACAAATCAACCACTGGACAAAGAAGACGACAAGCCTGACAAGCCCAGGATTAATTCCGAACAAACGGTGCTTTCTGAGCTGCCGTCACTCCCGGGCGGCTACCATGGGGACGTTTTTGCATTTCCTGGTATAGGAGTTCAGGCTGGCAACCACATTCAAAAATTGTGTTGTGAAAGCATGCTCTTCCCTCTTGGCTGGAGTCACAGCTGCACCTTGTGTTTAAAGCACACTGAAAACACACAGGATCCTGGGAGGGTTTGTTTGCCTCAATGGAGCTGCAATTCCCAGCACCCTTAGCAAACTGTAGCTCTCAGAATTATTTGGGGGAAGCTGGGTGCTCTGTGCCTTATATGTACAGTTGAGGGTGCTGGATATTGTAGTTCCCAGGAATATTTTTGGATGGGTGTGGATGTGCTTTGAATGAATGGGGTGTGCAAGCCTTCAAGCCTCTCCCTTGGTTGCCAGCAAGCCTTTGGGGGCTTGTAATGAAATCTTGCAGGGGACATGGGTGGCGCTGTGGTCTAAACCACAGAGCCTAGGACTTGCCGATCAGAAGGTCGGCGGTTCGAATCTCTGCGAAGGGGTAAGCTCCCGTTGTTCGGTCCCAGCTCCTGCCCACCTAGCAGTTCGAAAGCACGTCAAAGTGCAAGTAGATAGATAGGTACCACTCTGGCGGGAAGGTAAATGGCATTTCCATGTGCTGCCAGAAGCGGCTTAGTCATGCTGGCCACATGACCCGGAAGCTGTCTGTGGACAAACGCCAGCTCCCTTGGCCAGTAAAGCGAGATGAGTGTGCAACCCCAGAGTCGTCCACGACTGGACCTAACGGTCAGGGGTACCTTTACCTTTACCTTTACCTTTACCTTTACCTTTACCTTTAATGAAATCCTGCAGTGAGAGCTTTCTCTACGTCTTCTACTCCAGCATGAATCCATCTCTTTCCCCAGAGCCAAAGGTAGAGAGTCTGGACTTTGGCCGTTGACGTGGACACCTAGTCTAGGAACCTGCTTGGCTGCGATCGTGTTGCCAAAGGCCACTGACAACTTCACTCTTGTTTTTAATTTTTAAAATTAAAACACAGATCCTTGGGGGTCTGAGCTCTGCTGCCCCCTCCCCCATCCTTTTTCCTGCCCAGCTCACCTGCTCTTCACCGCAGAGTGCAGAACCAGGTGACTTACTAATGTGAATATTCACGAGAATGTAAAATGAATGCAAAATATTTTTTTTAAAAAAGAGAGAGAATGTAAAAGGAAGCCCGGCTGGGTCAGGCCACCAATCTTTCAGTTTCTCTTTCTCAGAGGAGCCAATGACATGCCTATGAGGAACAGGCCATGAAGGTGGCATTCCTCCCTCGCTGCTTGGCAGTTGCTGTTCAGAGATAAACTGCCTATGAACACGGAGGTTTCATTTAGCTGTGTTGCTGATAGACCTGCCTTCCATGCATTTGCCCAGTTCCCTTTTAAAAACCTATTGAGCGTTATTGTATTTTTTAGCAGCAGCAAACTGACTCTCTCAGGTGGTGTAGTGGTTAGAGGGTCAGATTAGGACCTGAGAGAGACCAGAGTTCAAATCCCTTCTCAGCCACGAAGCTGGGTGACCTTGGGCCAGTCACTGGCACCTTCATTATATACCTTTGGGTGCCAGGCAAAAAAGTTCCTCTTTAACCAGGTTGACAGACATTCAATGCCCTTTTAAATTATGTTGGGGTGAGTTATTGAGTTGTTCTTGTTTTTATTTTGATTGTGTATTCTGTGTTTTTATATTGTGATTTTATTTTGTGAACCGCCCTGAGACCTGTAGGTATAGGGCAGTATACAAATTTAGTAAATAGTAATAATAATAATAATAATAATAATAATAATAATAATAATATTAATAATTTGGGACGCGGGTGGTGCTGTGGGCTAAACCACAGAGCCTAGGACTTGCTGATCAGAAGGTCGGCGGTTCGAATCCCCGCGACGGGGTGAGCTCTCATTGCTCGGTCCCTGCTCCTGCCAACCTAGAAGTTTGAAAGCACGTCAAAGTGCAAGTAGATAAATAGGTACCGCTCCGGCGGGAAGGTAAACGGCGTTTCCGTGCACTGCTCTGGCTCGCCAGAAGCGGCATAGTCATGCTGGCTATGCACTCCCAGGATCGGCGCAGCTCCGTGCAACCCTCCGGAGCCCGGTGCGAAGCTGCGCCGGGCTCCTGAAGGTTGCGCAGAGCTGCCTGCGCGCCCGGGATCGGTGCAGCTCCGCGCAACCCCCCGGAGCCCGGCGCGAAGCCGCGCCAGGCTCCCGAAGGTTGCGCAAGCTCCCAGAGCTCAGCTTCGGCATCGCTCTGGGACCCGTTCTGGGGGCTGGGGTCGGGGGAAGCTTGGGCTTCCCCCGCCCCAGCCCCGCGCCTGGGTGGGGGGTGGGGATAATTTTTTTCCCTTTATCCCCCCCCCCCCCAAAATCTAGGTGCGTCCTATGGGCCGGTGCGTCCTAAAGGGCGAAAAATAAGGTAAACAGGTATGGTTAACAAATGGTGAAGAGGGATTTATGGTTTAACCCCTCTGGGAATTGTAGTTCTGTGCAGGGAAAGAAGGGGGTCTCCCAACAGCACTCAAAACCCTTAACAAACCAGAGCCAGGATTCTTTGGGAGGGCAAAGCCATGCCTGTTTGGTGCCGTACCACTTAAGATATATGGTTTCTCTCTCGCTTTTTGTTCTGCTGGCCCCGTGATTCTACCTTATCTCTGTTCCTCTTTCCCTGCTATTTTTAGCCCCTTGAACCAAAAAGAAGCCAACAGGAGCTGTTTGCTCTGTGCTGTTGTAAGTGAATAAACACTTCTCATTTCTACCTGGGCAACTCTCTCATCTTCTTTCTTTGAGTCCCCAGAAGACACAGACAGTTTTGGGGCTTACATGGTGGGCAGAAGGTGCAGAGGCCGTTTGGAGGAGGGCAGAGGGCACCCTCCCCTTATTCCTAAAAAGCATCCCGTGTGGGGCAAGGGGAAATGTCCCAAAGGGGCAGGAGATAAGACTCTCTTACCATCAAGAAAGTGCGCCTAGGATTGCTTCTGTGTGAGCCAGCTGACTCGCGCAACAGCACAGAAGCACAAGATGTGCAGCATTTGTTGCAGCGCTGCACGGTTGCCATCCTGGCTTCCAGAGATCTCTACGTGGTTGCAATTGGACCAGCGCCTGGCAAAATGCCTGCGCAGTTTCAAGCACTGCTTCCAGCTCTGATTCTATGATTCTGCGGTAAAAGTCAAGGGGTTTCTACGTGCACCTGCATTTGTCTCTCTGCCCTCCATCTGGGCAAGCAAGAGGCATTATCAATGACCTTCTAAAGAGGGTGCAGAACATGGCCGTTGGGGTGTGT
>NW_028293378.1:0-31182 GCF_964106645.2 Podarcis pityusensis
AGGAACTAGGAGGTACTAGGTTGAGGAACTAGGTGGAGGAACTAGGAGGGACTCGGTGGAGGAACTAGGAGGGACTAGGAGGGACTAGGTGGAGGAACTAGGAGGAACTAGGAGGGACTATGTGGAGGCACTAGGAGGGACTAGGTCGAGAGACTAGATGTAAGAACTAGTGGAGGAACTAGGTGGGACTTGGAGGGACTAGGTGGAGGAACTAGGTGGAGGAACTAAGAGGAACTAGGTGGGACTAGGAGGGACTAGGTGGAGGAACTAGGTGGAGGAACTAGAGGAACTAGGTGAGACTAGGAGGGACTAGGTGGAGGAACTAGGTGGAGGAAAAAGGAGGGAGTAGGTGGAGGAACTAGGTGGACGAACTAGGAGGGACAAGGTTCGACTAGGAGGGACTAGGTGGAGGAACTTGGAGGGACTAGGTGGAGGTACTAGGTGGAGGAACTAGGAGGGACTAGGTGGAGGGGGTAGGTGGAGGAACTAGGAGGGACTAAGAGGGAATAGGTGGAGGAACTAGGAGGAACTAGGAGGGACAAGGTGGAAGGACTAGGTGGAGGAAATAGGAGGAACTAGGAGGGACTAGGTGGAGGGACTAGGAGGAACTAAGGGAACTAGTAGGAGCAACTAGGTGGAGGAACTAGGAGGGACTAGGTGGAGGTACTAGGTGGAGGGACTAGGAAGAACTAGGAGGTACTAGGAGGTACTAGGTGGAGGAACTAGGAGGGACTAGGTGGAGGTACTAGGTGGAGGAACTAGACGAACTAGGAGGTACTTGGTGGAGGAACTAGGAGGGACTAGTTGGAGGTACTAGGTGGAGGAACTAGGTGGAGGAACTAGGTGGAGGAACTAGGAGGGACTAGGTGGAGGAACTAGGAGGGACTAGGTGGAGGTAGTAGGTGGAGGAGCGAGGAGGAACTAGGACGGACTAGGTGGAGGAACTAGGAGGAACTAGGTTGAGGAGCTAGGAGGACTAGGTGGAGGGACTAGGTGGAGGAACTAGGAGGAACTAGGTGTGACTAGGAGGGACTAGGTGGTGGAACTAGGTGGAGGAACTAGGAGGAACTAGGTGGGACTAGGAGGGACTAGGTGGAAGAACTAGGTGGAGGAACCAGGAGGGACTAGGTGTAGGAACTAGGAAGGACTAGGTGGAGGAACTAGGTGGAGGAACCAGGAGGGATTAGGTGGAGGAACTAGGAGGTACTAGGTTGAGGAACTAGGTGGAGGGACTAGGAGGGACTAGGTGGAGGAACTAGGAGGAAATAGGAGGGACTAGGTGGAGGAACTAGGAGGGACTATGTGGAGGCACTAGGAGGGGCTAGGTCGAGGAAATAGGTTTAGGAACTAGTGGAGGAACTAGGTGGGACTTGGAGGGACTAGGTGGAGGAACTAGGTGGAGGAACTAAGAGGAACTAGGTGGGACTAGGAGGGACTAGGTGGAGGAACTAGGTGGAGGAACTAGGAGGAACTAGGTGAGACTAGGAGGGACTAGGTGGAGGAACTAGGTGGAGGAAAAAGGAGGGAGTAGGTGGAGGAACTAGGTGGACGAACTAGGAGGGACAAGGTTCGACTAGGAGGGACTAGGTGGAGGAACTTGGAGGGACTAGGTGGAGGTACTAGGTGGAGGAACTAGGAGGGACTAGGTGGAGGGGGTAGGTGGAGGAACTAGGAGGGACTAAGAGGGAATAGGTGGAGGAACTAGGAGGAACTAGGAGGGACAAGGCGGAAGGACTAGGTGGAGGAAATAGGAGGAACTAGGAGGGACTAGGTGGAGGGACTAGGAGGAACTAAGGGAACTAGTAGGAGGAACTAGGTGGAGGAACCAGGAGGGACTAGGTGGAGGTACTAGGTGGAGGGACTAGGAAGAACTAGTAGGTACTAGGAGGTACTAGGTGGAGGAACTAGGAGGGACTAGGTGGAGGTACTAGGTGGAGGAACTAGGACGAACTAGGAGGTACTTGGTGGAGGAACTAGGAGGGACTAGTTGGAGGTACTAGGTGGAGGAACTAGGTGGAGGAACTAGGTGGAGGAACTAGGTGGAGGAACTAGGAGGGACTAGGTGGAGGAACTAGGAGGGACTAGGTGGAGGTAGTAGGTGGAGGAGCGAGGAGGAACTAGGACGGACTAGGTGGAGGAAGTAGGAGGAACTAGGTTGAGGAGCTAGGAGGGACTAGGTGGAGGACTAGGTGGAGGAACTAGGAGGAACTAGGTGTGACTAGAGGGACTAGGTGTGGAACTAGGTGGAGGAACTAGGAGGAACTAGGTGGGACTAGGAGGGACTAGGTGGAGGAACTAGGTGGAGGAACCAGGAGGGACTAGGTGTAGGAACTAGGAAGGACTAGGTGGAGGAACTAGGTGGAGGAACCAGGAGGGACTAGGTGGAGGAACTAGGAGGTACTAGGTTGAGGAACTAGGTGGAGGAACTAGGAGGGACTAGGTGGAGGAACTAGGAGGGACTAGGAGGGACTAGGTGGAGGAACTAGGAGGAAATAGGAGGGACTAGGTGGAGGAACTAGGAGGGACTATGTGGAGGCACTAGGAGGGACTAGGTCGAGGACTAGGTGTAGGAACTAGTGGAGGAACTAGGTGGGACTTGGAGGGACTAGGTGGAGGAACTAGGTGGAGGAACTAGGAGGAATTAGGTGAGAGTAGGAGGGACTAGGTGGAGGAACTAGGTGGAGGAAAAAGGAGGGAGTAGGTGGAGGAACTAGGTGGAGCAACTAGGAGGAATTAGGTGGGACTTGGAGGGACTAGGTGGAGGAACGTGGAGGGACTAGGTGGAGGTACTAGGTGGAGGAACTAGGAGGGACTAAGAGGGAATAGGTGGAGGAAGTAGGAGGAACTAGGAGGGACTAGGTGGAAGAATAGGAGGAACTAGGCAGAGGAGCTAGGAGGGACTAGGTGGAGGGACTAGTTGGAGGAACTAGGAGGAACTAGGTGGGACTAGGAGGGACTAGGTGGAGGAACTAGGTGGAGGAACTAGGTGGAGGAACTAGGTGGGACTAGGAGGGACTAGGTGGGGGAACTAGGTGGAGGAACTAGGAGGGACTAGGTGGAGGAACTAGGAGGGACTAGTTGGAGGAACTAGGAGGGACTAGGTCGAGGGACTAGGAGGGACTAGGTCGAGGGACTAAGTGGAGGAACTAGTGGAGGAACTAGGAGGGACTAGGAGGGACTAAGTGGAGGTACTAGGAGGAACTAGGTGGAGGAACTAGGAGGGACTAGGTGGAGGGACTAGGTGGAGGGACTAGGTGGAGGAACTAGGCGGCGGAACTAGGAGGAACTAGGAAAGACTAGGTGGAGGAACTAGGAGGAACCAAGGGGACTAGTAGGAGGAACTAGGAGGGACTATGTGGAGGAACTAGGAGGGACTAGGAGGGACTAGGTGGAGGAACTAGTAGGAGTAACTAGGAGGGACTAGGAGTTACTAGTAGGAGGAACTAAGAGTGACTACGTGGAGGTACTAGGTGGAGGAACTAGGAGGGAGCAGGTTGAGGGACTAGTTGGAGGGACTAGAAGGAACAAGGAGGTACAAGGTGGAGGAACTAAGGGAACTAGTAGTAGGAACTAGGTGGAGGAACTAGGAGGACTAGGTGGAGGTACTAGGTGGAGGAACTAGGAGGAACTAGGAGGTACTAGGTGGAGGAACTAGGAGGGACTAGGTGGAGGTACTAGGTGGAGGAACTAGGAGGAACTAGGAGGTACTAGGTGGAGGAACTAGGAGGGACTAGTTGGAGGTACTAGGTGGAGGAACTAGGTGGAGGAACTAGATGGAGGAACTGGGAGGAAATCGGAGGTACTTGGTGGAGGAACTAGGTGGAGGAACTAGGAGGGACTAGGTGGAGGAACTAGGAGGGACTAGGTGGAGGTTGTAGGTGGAGGAACTAGGAGGGACTAGGTGGAGGGGCTAGGAGGAACTAGGAGGGACGCGGTGGAGGAACTAGGAGGAACTAGGTGGAGGAGCTAGGAGGGACTAGGTGGAGGGACTAGGTGGAGGAACTAGGAGGAACTAGGTGTGACTAGGAGGGACTAGATGGTGGAACTAGGTGGAGGAACTAGGAGGAACTAGGTGGGACTAGGAGGGACTAGGTGGAGGAACTAGGTGGAGGAACCAGGAGGGACTAGGTGTAGGAACTAGGATGGACTAGGTGGAGGAACTAGGTGGAGGAACCAGGAGGGACTAGGTGGAGGAACTAGGAGGTACTAGGTTGAGGAACTAGGAGGAGGAACTAGGAGGGACTAGGTGGTGGAACTAGGAGGGACTAGGAGGGACTAGGTGGAGAAACTAGGAGGAAATAGGAGGGACTAGGTGGAGGAACTAGGAGGGACTATGTGGAGGCACTAGGAGGGACTAGGTCAAGGGACTAGGTGGAGGAAGTAGTGGAGGAACTAGGAGGTACTAGGAGGGACTAGGTGAAGGGACTAGGAGGAATTAGGTGGAGGAACTAGGAACTAGGAGGGACTGGGTGGAGGGACTAGGTGGAGGAACTAGGAGGTACTAGGTGGAGGGACTAGGCGGCGGAACTAGGAGTAACTAGGAAGGACTAGGTGGAGGAAGTAGTGGAGGAACTAGGAGGAACTAGGTGTGACTAGGAGGGACTAGGTGGTGAAACTAGGTGGAGGAACTAGGAGGAACTAGGTGGGACTAGGAGGGACTAGGTGGAGGAACTAGGTGGAGGAACCAGGAGGGACTAGGTGTAGGAACTAGGAAGGACTAGGTGGAGGAACTAGGTGGAGGAACCAGGAGGGACTAGGTGGAGGAACTAGGAGGTACTAGGTTGAGGAACTAGGTGGAGGAACTAGGAGGGACTAGGTGGAGGAACTAGGAGGGACTAGGAGGGACTAGGTGGAGGAACTAGGAGGAAATAGGAGGGACTAGGTGGAGGAACTAGGAGGGACTATGTGGAGGCACTAGGAGGGACTAGGAGGGACTAGGTGGAGGAACTAGGAGGAAATAGGAGGGACTAGGTGGAGGAACTAGGAGGGACTATGTGGAGGCACTAGGAGGGACTAGGTCGAGGGACTAGGTGTAGGAACTAGTGGAGGAACTAGGTGGGACTTGGAGGGACTAGGTGGAGGAACTAGGTGGAGGAACTAGGAGGAACTAGGAGGAACTAGGTGAGACTAGGGGGGACTAGGTGGAGGAACTAGGTGGAGGAAAAAGGAGGGAGTAGGTGGAGGAACTAGGTGGAGGAACTAGGAGGAATTAGGTTTGACTAGGAGGGAG
Organism: Podarcis pityusensis; assembly: GCF_964106645.2. Lineage (NCBI taxonomy): Eukaryota > Metazoa > Chordata > Lepidosauria > Squamata > Lacertidae > Podarcis > Podarcis pityusensis. Next base: position 5,231 of record NW_028293378.1, read on the forward strand.
TAGGTGGAGGAACTTGGAGGGACTAGGTGGAGGTACTAGGTGGAGGAACTAGGAGGGACTAGGTGGAGGGGATAGGTGGAGGAACTAGGAGGGACTAAGAGGGAATAGGTGGAGGAAGTAGGAGGAACTAGGAGGGACTAGGTGGAAGAATAGGAGGAACTAGGTGGAGGAGCTAGGAGGGACTAGGTGGAGGGACTAGGTGGAGGAACTAGGAGTAACTAGGTGGGACTAGGAGGGACTAGGTGGAGGTACTAGGTGGAGGAACTAGGTGGAGGAACTAGGAGGAACTAGGTGGGACTAGGAGGGACTAGGTGGGGGAACTAGGTGGAGGAACTAGGAGGGGCTAGGTGGACGAACTAGGAGGAACTAGTTGGAGGAACTAGGAGGGACTAGGTCGAGGGACTAGGAGGGACTAGGTCGAGGGACTAGGTGGAGGAACTAGTGGAGGAACTAGGAGGGACTAGGAGGGACTAAGTGGAGGTACTAGGATGAACTAGGTGGAGGAACTAGGAGGGACTAGGTGGAGGGACTAGGTGGAGGGACTAGGTGGAGGAACTAGGAGGAACTAGGAGGGACTAGGTGGAGGGACTAGGCGGCGGAACTAGGAGGAACTAGGAAAGACTAGGCGGAGGAACTAGGAGGAACCAAGGGGACTAGTAGGAGGAACTAGGAGGGACTATGTGGAGGAACTAGGAGGGACTAGGAGGGACTAGGTGGAGGAACTAGTAGGAGTAACTAGGAGGGACTAGGAGTTACTAGTAGGAGGAACTAAGAGTGACTAGGTGGAGGTACTAGGTGGAGGAACTAGGAGGGACCAGGTTCAGGGACTAGTTGGAGGGACTAGAAGGAACAAGGAGGTACAAGGTGGAGGAACTAAGGGAACTCGTAGGAGGAACTAGGTGGAGGAACAAGGAGGACTAGGTGGAGGTACTAGGTGGAGGAACTAGGAGGAACTAGGAGGTACTAGGTGGAGGAACTAGGAGGGACTAGGTGGAGGTACTAGGTGGAGGAACTAGGAACACCTAGGAGGTACTTGGTGGAGGAACTAGGTGGAGGAACTAGGAGGGACTAGGTGGAGGAACTAGGAGGGACTAGGTGGAGGTTGTAGGTGGAGGAACTAGGAGGGACTAGGTGGAGGGGCTAGGAGGAACTAGGAGGGACTAGGTGGAGGAACTAGGAGGAACTAGGTGGAGGAGCTAGGAGGGACTAGGTGGAGGGACTAGGTGGAGGAACTAGGAGGAACTAGGTGTGACTAGGAGGGACTAGATGGTGGAACTAGGTGGAGGAACTAGGAGGAACTAGGTGGGACTAGGAGGGACTAGGTGGAGGAACTAGGTGGAGGAACCAGGAGGGACTAGGTGTAGGAACTAGGAAGGACTAGGTGGAGGAACTAGGTGGAGGAACCAGGAGGGACTAGGTGGAGGAACTAGGAGGTACTAGGTTGAGGAACTAGGTGTAGGAACTAGGAGGGACTAGGTGTAGGAACTAGGAAGGACTAGGCGGCGGAACTAGGAGGAACTAGGAAAGACTAGGTGGAGGAACTAGGAGGAACCAAGGGGACTAGTAGGAGGAACTAGGAGGGACTATGTGGAGGAACTAGGAGGGACTAGGAGGGACTAGGTGGAGGAACTAGTAGGAGTAACTAGGAGGGACTAGGAGTTACTAGTAGGAGGAACTAAGAGTGACTAGGTGGAGGTACTAGGTGGAGGAACTAGGAGGGACCAGGTTCAGGGACTAGTTGGAGGGACTAGAAGGAACAAGGAAGTACAAGGTGGAGGAACTAAGGGAACTAGTAGGAGGAACTAGGTGGAGGAACTAGGAGGACTAGGTGGAGGTACTAGGTGGAGGAACTAGGAGGAACTAGGAGGTACTAGGTGGAGGAACTAGGAGGGACTAGGTGGAGGTACTAGGTGGAGGAACTAGGAACACCTAGGAGGTACTTGGTGGAGGAACTAGGTGGAGGAACTAGGAGGGACTAGGTGGAGGAACTAGGAGGGACTAGGTGGAGGTTGTAGGTGGAGGAACTAGGAGGGACTAGGTGGAGGGGCTAGGAGGAACTAGGAGGGACTAGGTGGAGGAACTAGGAGGAACTAGGTGGAGGAGCTAGGAGGGACTAGGTGGAGGGACTAGGTGGAGGAACTAGGAGGAACTAGGTGTGACTAGGAGGGACTAGATGGTGGAACTAGGTGGAGGAACTAGGAGGAACTAGGTGGGACTAGGAGGGACTAGGTGGAGGAACTAGGTGGAGGAACCAGGAGGGACTAGGTGTAGGAACTAGGAAGGACTAGGTGGAGGAACTAGGTGGAGGAACCAGGAGGGACTAGGTGGAGGAACTAGGAGGTACTAGGTTGAGGAACTAGGTGTAGGAACTAGAGGGACTAGGTGTAGGAACTAGGAAGGACTAGGCGGCGGAACTAGGAGGAACTAGGAAAGACTAGGTGGAGGAACTAGGAGGAACCAAGGGGACTAGTAGGAGGAACTAGGAGGGACTATGTGGAGGAACTAGGAGGGACTAGGAGGGACTAGGTGGAGGAACTAGTAGGAGTAACTAGGAGGGACTAGGAGTTACTAGTAGGAGGAACTAAGAGTGACTAGGTGGAGGTACTAGGTGGAGGAACTAGGAGGGACCAGGTTCAGGGACTAGTTGGAGGGACTAGAAGGAACAAGGAGGTACAAGGTGGAGGAACTAAGGGAACTAGTAGGAGGAACTAGGTGGAGGAACTAGGAGGACTAGGTGGAGGTACTAGGTGGAGGAACTAGGAGGAACTAGGAGGTACTAGGTGGAGGAACTAGGAGGGACTAGGTGGAGGTACTAGGTGGAGGAACTAGGAAGAACTAGGAGGTACTTGGTGGAGGAACTAGGTGGAGGAACTAGGAGGGACTAGGTGGAGGAACTAGGAGGGACTAGGTGGAGGTTGTAGGTGGAGGAACTAGGAGGGACTAGGTGGAGGGGCTAGGAGGAACTAGGAGGGACTAGGTGGAGGAACTAGGAGGAACTAGGTGGAGGAGCTAGGAGGGACTAGGTGGAGGGACTAGGTGGAGGAACTAGGAGGAACTAGGTGTGACTAGGAGGGACTAGATGGTGGAACTAGGTGGAGGAACTAGGAGGAACTAGGTGGGACTAGGAGGGACTAGGTGGAGGAACTAGGTGGAGGAACCAGGAGGGACTAGGTGTAGGAACTAGGAAGGACTAGGTGGAGGAACTAGGTGGAGGAACCAGGAGGGACTAGGTGGAGGAACTAGGAGGTACTAGGTTGAGGAACTAGGTGTAGGAACTAGGAGGGACTAGGTGGAGGAACTAGGAGGGACTAGGAGGGACTAGGTGGAGAAACTAGGAGGAAATAGGAGGGACTAGGTGGAGGAACTAGGAGGGACTATGTGGAGGCACTAGGAGGGACTAGGTCGAGGGACTAGGTGGAGGAAGTAGTGGAGGAACTAGGAGGAACTAGGAGGGACTAGGTGAAGGGACTAGGAGGAATTAGGTGGAGGAACTAGGAGGGACTGGGTGGAGGGACTAGGTGGAGGAACTATGAGGTGCTAGGTGGAGGGACTAGGCGGCGGAACTAGGAGGAACTAGGAAGGACTAGGTGGAGGAAGTAGTGGAGGAACTAGGAGGAACTTGGAGGGACTAGGTGAAGGGACTAGGAGGAATTAGGTGGAGGAACTAGGAGGGACTGGGTGGAGGGACTAGGTGGAGGAACTAGGAGGTACTAGGTGGAGGGACTAGGCGGCGGAACTAGGAGGAACTAGGAAGGACTAGGTGGAGGAACTAGGAGGAACCAAGGGGACTATTAGGAGAAACTAGTAGGGACTAGGTGGAGGAACTAGGAGGGACTAGGTGGAGGAACTAGGTGGAGGAACTAGGAGGAACTAGGAGGTACTAAGTGGAGGAACTAGGAGGGACTAGGTGGAGGTACTAGGTGGAGGAACTACGAGGAACGAGGAGGTCCTAGGTGGAGGAACTAGGAGGAACTAGGAGGGACTAGGTGGAAGGACTAGGTGGAGGAACTAGGAGGAACTAGGAGGTACTAGGTGGAGGAACTAGGAGGGACTAGGTGGAGGTACTAGCTGGAGGAACTAGGAGGGACTACTTGGAGGTACTAGGTTGAGGAACTAGGAGGAACTAGGAGGTACTAGGTGGAGTAACTAGGAGGGACAGTGGAGGAACTAGGTGGAGGAACTAGGAGGGACTAGGAGGTACTAGGTGGAGGAACTAGGAGGGACTAGGTGGAGGGACTAGGTGGAGGGACTAGGTGGAGGGACTAGAAGGAACATGGAGGGACAAGGTGGAGGGACTAGGAGGAACTAAGGGAACTAGTAGGAGGAACTAGGTGGAGGAACTAGGAGGGACTAGGTGGAGGAACTAGGTGGAGGAGCTAGGAGGAACTAGGTGGGACTAGGAGGGACTAGGTGGAGGAACTAGGTGGAGGAACCAGGAGGGACTAGGTGGAGTAACTAGGAGGTACTAGGTGGAGGAACTAGGTGGAGGAACTAGGAGGGACTAGGTCGAGGGACTAGGAGGGACTAGGTCGAGGGACTAGGTGGAGGAACTAGTGGAGGAACTAGGAGGAACTAGGAGGGACTAGGTGGAGGGACTAGGAGGAACTAGGTGGGGGAACTAGGAGGGACTAGGTGGAGGGACTAGGTGGAGGAACTAGGAGGAACTAGGAGGGACTAGGTGGAGGGAGTAGGCGGTGGAACTAGGAGGAACTAGGAGGGACTAGGTGGACGAACTAGGAGGGACTAGGAGGGACTAGATGGAGGAACTAGGAGGAGTAACTAGGAGGGACTAGGTGGAGGAACTAGGAGGGACTAGGAGGGACTAGTAGGAGGAACTAGGAGGGACTAGGTGGAGGAACTAGGAGGGACTAGGAGGGACTAGGTGGAGGGGCTAGGAGTAACTAGGTGGAGGGACTAGGAGGGTCTAGGTGGAGGAACTAGGAGAAAATAGGAGCAACTAGGAGGAGGAGGAAGAAGTAGGAGGAGGAACTAGGAGGAGGGACTAGGGGGGACTAGGAGGAACTAGGAGGGACTAGGAGGAGGAACTAGGAGGAACTAGGAGGAGGAGGAACTAGGAGGATGAACTACGAGGAACTAGGAGGAGGAACTAGGTGGAGGAACCAGGAGGGACTAGGTGGAGTAACTAGGAGGTGCTAGGTGGAGGAACTAGGTGGAGGAACTAGGAGGGACTAGGTGGAGGACCTAGGAGGGACTAAGTGCAGGAACTAGGAGGGACTAGGTCGAGGGACTAGGAGGGACTAGGTTGAGGGACTAGGTGGAGGAACTAGTGGAGGAACTAGGAGGGACTAGGAGGGACTAGGTGGAGGGACTAGGAGGAACTAGGTGGAGGAACTAGTGGAGGAACTAGGAGGAACTAGGAGGGACTAGGTGGAGGGACTAGGTGGAGGAACTAGGAGGAACTAGGAGGGACTAGGTGGAGGGACTAGGTGGAGGAACTAGGAGGGACTAGGTGGAGGGGCTAGGCAGCGGAACTAATAGGAACCAGGAGGGACTAGGTGGAGGAACTAGGAGGGACTAGGAGGGACTAGGTGGAGGAACTAGGAGGAGTAACTAGGAGGGACTAGGTGGAGGGACTAGGAGGGACTAGTAGGAGGAAGTAGGAGGGACTAGGTGGAGGAACTAGGAGGGACTAGGTGGAGGAACTAGGTGGAGGAGCTAGGAGGAACTAGGTGGGACTAGGAGGGACTAGGTGGAGGAACTAGGTGGAGGAACCAGGAGGGACTAGGTGGAGTAACTAGGAGGTACTAGGTGGAGGAACTAGGTGGAGGAACTAGGAGGGACTAGGTCGAGGGACTAGGAGGGACTAGGTCGAGGGACTAGGTGGAGGAACTAGTGGAGGAACTAGGAGGAACTAGGAGGGACTAGGTGGAGGGACTAGGAGGAACTAGGTGGGGGAACTAGGAGGGACTAGGTGGAGGGACTAGGTGGAGGAACTAGGAGGAACTAGGAGGGACTAGGTGGAGGGAGTAGGCGGTGGAACTAGGAGGAACTAGGAGGGACTAGGTGGACGAACTAGGAGGGACTAGGAGGGACTAGATGGAGGAACTAGGAGGAGTAACTAGGAGGGACTAGGTGGAGGAACTAGGAGGGACTAGGAGGGACTAGTAGGAGGAACTAGGAGGGACTAGGTGGAGGAACTAGGAGGGACTAGGAGGGACTAGGTGGAGGGGCTAGGAGTAACTAGGTGGAGGGACTAGGAGGGTCTAGGTGGAGGAACTAGGAGAAAATAGGAGCAACTAGGAGGAGGAGGAAGAAGTAGGAGGAGGAACTAGGAGGAGGGACTAGGGGGGACTAGGAGGAACTAGGAGGGACTAGGAGGAGGAACTAGGAGGAACTAGGAGGAGGAGGAACTAGGAGGATGAACTACGAGGAACTAGGAGGAGGAACTAGGTGGAGGAACCAGGAGGGACTAGGTGGAGTAACTAGGAGGTGCTAGGTGGAGGAACTAGGTGGAGGAACTAGGAGGGACTAGGTGGAGGACCTAGGAGGGACTAAGTGCAGGAACTAGGAGGGACTAGGTCGAGGGACTAGGAGGGACTAGGTTGAGGGACTAGGTGGAGGAACTAGTGGAGGAACTAGGAGGGACTAGGAGGGACTAGGTGGAGGGACTAGGAGGAACTAGGTGGAGGAACTAGTGGAGGAACTAGGAGGAACTAGGAGGGACTAGGTGGAGGGACTAGGTGGAGGAACTAGGAGGAACTAGGAGGGACTAGGTGGAGGGACTATGTGGAGGAACTAGGAGGGACTAGGTGGAGGGGCTAGGCAGCGGAACTAATAGGAACCAGGAGGGACTAGGTGGAGGAACTAGGAGGGACTAGGAGGGACTAGGTGGAGGAACTAGGAGGAGTAACTAGGAGGGACTAGGTGGAGGGACTAGGAGGGACTAGTAGGAGGAAGTAGGAGGGACTAGGTGGAGGAACTAGGAGGGACTAGGAGGGACTAGGTGGAGGAACTAGTGGAGGAACTAGGAGGAACTAGGAGGGACTAGGTGGAGGGACTAGGAGGAACTAGGTGGAGGGACTAGGAGGGACTCGGTGGAGGAACTAGGAGGAACTAGGAGGAGGAACTAGGAGGAGGAACTAAGAGGAGGAACTAGGAGGAACTAGGTAGAAACAGAACGGGTGTCACGGCTAAAATGGCCGCTGTTTCTTTAATGCGAATAAAGCTGGGTCAGCATGACTCAGTGGCCTGCACCAAGTTCTATATATAAGTGAGAAATGTTAGTTTGTTGCTGAGGCTGGTGTTTGGGTTGGTTGGTTGGTTAGTGCTGGTGTGTATAGTTATTCAGTCGTGTTTTGCACAAAGACTTTTAAGAATAAAACTCTGCATGGATATTCTCGTGGACTCTTTTATGCAGACAAGGGTCCGAGGACCAGGCTGAAGAGACAAAGGGAGGTCAGAACCCTTTCCTTCTTCTTTTTTGCTTTTTTACAAACACTGACAGGTTATGGGCCCAGTGTTTCTGAGCATGTGCAGAGTGCAAAATGACTGACAGCATCTGAGCAGGGAGCTGGTGAGTCTTGGTGGTGTATGGAGCCAGTGGCTGTGTGTTGGAGCAGTTGGTGGCAAGCTGTAACTGTCTGCAGCGACGCTGGAGCGGCTAGGATCTGAGGATCAGGAAAGCATTCAGCGTCGGCTACTGGAACAGTTTGAACTGCTAGAGGACCACAGTAGGCGACTCACAGAGCGGCTACATCAGTTGCAGAGCCAGGCGGGACCTGAGGGTCAACAGAGGCAGCAGCTAGAAGCCGGTGAGTGCCAGCCAGGACCATCCAGTTGGACTCTAAAGAGAGAGTCAAGAGAGATTGCTGGAGACCCCACAGAAGGGGCTCAGCAAGCACCAGCAGAGATGGCAGATTTCCAGTCTTCCCAAGTTGTAAATATTGGGGGAGGCATCCCTTTTGAACTTCTCTCAGAGAGCAACTGGCTGAGTTGGTCAATTAAAATGCAGCAGTTGTTAAGGAGAGATGGACTATGGAACTGTGTTGAAACTGAGGTTTTGAGACGGGACTCTGCTGAGAAAAAACGGCTGGATGAAAGGGCTCGTGCCCAAATTATGCTGTGTTTGAGCAACTCTCAGTTATTGCATGTAGCAAATGCCAGCACAGCATCTGAGTGCTGGAATTTACTAAGGGCAATGCATGTCAGGGGACTAGGTGGAGGGACTATGAGGAACTATGTGGTGGAACTAGGTGGAGGAACTAGGAGGGACTAGGTGGAGGAACTAGGAGGGACTAGGTGGAGGAACTAGGAGGGACTAGGGGGAGGGACAAGGAGGGACTAGGAGGGACTAGGAAGAGGGACTAGGAGGGACTAGGAGAGGAGCTAGGAGAAACTAGGTGGAGGAACTAGGAGGAGGAACTAGGAGGGACTAGGTGGAGGAACTATTAGGGACTAGGAGGAACTAAGGGAGTAGTAGGAGGAACTAGGAGGCACTAGGAGGGACTAGGTGGAGGAACTAGGAGGGACTAGGGGGCTAGTAGGAGGAACTAGGAGGGACTAGGTGGAGGGACTAGGAGGGACTAGGAGGCACTAGGTGGAGGAACTAGGTGCAGGAACTTGGAGGAACTAGGAGGGACTATGTGGAGGAACTAGGTGGAGGAACTAGGAGGGACTAGGAGGGACTAGGTGGAGGAACTAAGTGGAGGAACTAGGAGGAACTAGGAGGGACTAGGTGGAGGAACTAGGAGGGACTAGGTGGAGGAGCTAGGAGGGACTAGGTGGAGGGACTAGGTGGAGGAACTAGGAGGGACTAGGTGGAGTGACTAGGTGGAGGGACTAGGTGGAGGAACTAGGAGGAACTAGGAAGGACTAGGTGGAGGAACTAGGAGGAACCAAGGGGACTAGTAGGAGGAACTAGGAGGGACTAGGTGGAGGAACTAGGAGGAACTAGGTGGAGGAACTAGGAGGGACTAGGTGGAGGAACTAGGAGGGACTAGGAGCGACTAGGAGGAACTAGGAGGAGGACAACTTGGAGGAGGAAGAAGTAGTAGTAGGAACTAGGAGGAACTAGGAGGGACTAGATGGAGGAACTAGGAGGAACTAGGTGGAGTTACTAGGAGGGACTAGGTGGGGGGACTAGAAGGGACTAGGTGGAGGGACTAGGTGGCGGGACTAGGTGGAGGAACTAGGAGGAACTAGGAGGGACTAGGTGGAGGAACTAGGAGGGACTAGGTGGAGGAACTAGGAGGGACTAGGTGGAGGAACAAGGAGGGACTAGGTGGAGGGACTAGGTGGAGGAACTAGGAGCGACTAGGGGGGACTAGGTGGAGGGACTAGGAGGAACTAGGTGGAGGGACTAGGACAGACTAGGTGGAGGAACTAGGAGGGACTAGGGGGACTAGTAGGAGGGACTAGGAGGGACTAGGAGGAACTAGGAGGAACTAGGTGAGGAACTAGGAGAAATTAGGAGGAACTAGGAGGACGAGGAAGAAGTAGGAGGAGGGGGAACTAGGAGGAGGAACTAGTAGGAGGAACTAGGAAGAGGGACTAGGGGGGACTAGGAGGAACTAGGACGGACCAGGAGGAGGAACTAGGAGGAGGAGGAACTAGGAGGAGGAACTAGGAGGAACTAGGTGGAGGAACTAGGAGGGACTAGGGGGACTAGTAGGAGGAACTAGGAGGGACTAGGTGGAGGAACTAGCAGGGACTAGGAGGGACTAGGTGGATGAACTAGGTGGAGGAACTAGGAGGGACTAGGTGGAGGGACTAGGAGGGACTAGGTGGGACTAGGTGGAGGAACTAGGAGGGACTAGGTGGAGGGACTAGGTGGGACTAGGTGGAGGAACTAGGAGGGACTAGGTGGGACTAGGTGGAGGAACTAGGAGGGACTAGGTGGAGGAACTAGGAGGGACTTGGAGGAACTAGGAGGAGGAGAACATGGAGGAGGAAGAAGTAGGAGGAGGAACTAGGAGGAGGAGGAACTAGGAGGAGGAACTAGGAGGAACTAGGTGGAGGAACTAGTAGGGACTAGGAGGGACTAGGTGGAGGAACTCCTAGTACCTCCGACTAGGAGGGACTAGGTGGAGAAACTAGGTGGAGGAACTAGGAGGAACTAGGTGGAGGGACTAGGAGGGACTAGGAGGGACTAGGTGGAGCAACTAGGAGGAACTAGGTGGAGGGACTAGGAGGGACTAGGTGGAGGAACTAGGAGGAACTAGGTGGAGGGACTAGGAGGGACTAGGTGGAAGAACTAGGAGGGACTAGGTGGGACTAGGTGGAGGAACAAGGAGGGACTAGGTGGAGGAACTAGGAGGGAGTAGGTGGAGGAACTAGGAGGGACTAGGTGGAGGAACTAGGAGGAACTAGGTGGAGGGACTAGGTGGAGGAACATGGAGGAACTAGGAGGGAGTAGGTGAAGGAACAAGGAGGGACTAGGTGGAGGAACTAGGAGGGACTAGGTGGAGGTACTAGGAGGGACTAGGTGGAGGAACTAGGAGGAACTAGTTGGAGGGACTAGATGGAGGAACTAGGAGGGACTAGGAGAGGAGCTAGGAGGAACTAGGCGGAGGAACTAGGAGGAGGAACTAGGAGATGGACTATGGGACTGTGTTGAAACTGAGGTTTTGAGACGGGACTCTGCTGAGAAAAAACGGCTGGATGAAAGGGCTTGTGTCCAAATTATGCTGTGTTTTTTTATATATATATAAAATATTTATTAAAGTTTCAGAAAAAGGAATTACATAAAAACAAGAAATACAAAAGTAAAAGATAAAAATAAAAATACAAGAAAAATACTAAATAAAGAGGTACACTTACAGAAAAAAGAAAAAATGGAAAAATAAAAACTCAATCTTTCCATATCTAACATTCATATCCTTGTTTCCCTGACCTCCTCATACCTCCCTTTTTTGTGTTCCAATTCAATTAATTAATTCAGCAATTTCTTTCCCTCCTTATTATCCTGATCTTTAATCTTAATATATTATAACATATAATATAGCTTTACTTCTCGCAGTGAGGGAACCGCCAGAAGGCCCTCAGAGCTGGACCTCAGCTTCCGGGCTGAACAATGTGGGTGGAGACGCTCCTTCGGGTATACAGGACCGAGGCCGTTTAGGGCTTTAAAGGTCAGCACCAACACTTTGAATTGTGCTTGGAAACGTACTGGGAGCCAGTGCAGATCTCTCAGGGCTGGTATTATGTGGTCCTGGCGGCCACTCCCAGTCAAAGGTACTTCTTGTTTCAAGGAAAGCTACCATTGCTGCCATTGGGCGTTTCTCGTCAAGTGCAAATAGCAGCCTCGGTGGTGGGTTTATTCTGCCTTTCAAAACTTGGCCAAGGAGTGAAAAACTCCTTCTGCCCCCCTGCCCCCTCCACCCTAAATTTGCTCCGGCTTCCCTGCAGCTGCTATTTACATAACAAAAGCTGTGTGTGTCAATGGGGAATGGCTGTAGCTCACTGGGAGACCATTTGCTTCGCTGCAAAAGGACCCAGGCACAATCACCTCCATCTCCAGGTAATACTGGGAGATTCTCCCTGCTTAAAACCTGGAGAGCTGTGGCCAGCCACTGTAGACAGTAGCCATTGACAGTGATTTGTAGTAGAGCACTAAGGAATTACAGACATCATGGGTGGAGAACTTTCTTCAGCCTGAAGGGTGCATTGACATCTGAGTTACTTTTTGAGGATCACATGACTGTAGCAGATTGGGCCAGAGACAAAACAGGTGGAGAAACAAATGTAAATCCTACCTCTGTGCTGTAAGCTAGTTTTTACTCTATCTGCCATCGAGGCAAGCAAAATGAATTTTTCACATTTGCCATTAAGGTAAGAGAGGGAATATGCAGGAGAAATGATTTTGAGGAGATACGGAAGGTGTTTGTAGAATTTGTACTGTTGAAATGGAAAGGGGTCAAACCATCACAATTTTGGGAGGTTGGATAGTTACAATGAAATGGTCTCAGTGGTGGGGTGTACATTTTTATTCTTATTTATTTGTGATTATTACTTTCTCAAAGAAGAAGAAGAAGACAAATACAAAAAGGAAAGGAAAGGAGGAAGGAAGGAAGGAAGGAAGGAAGGAAGGAAGGAAGGAAGGAAGATGAATTTTTAGAGTTTAAGGGCACATTCCAGCCACGCAAGAGTACTGGGGGCGGGGGGGGGGAAACAAGGCTTATGAGGGGTGGGGAGATTTCTAAAGGCCAGATTGAGAGGCCTGGAGGGGCACTTTTGCACCTCGGAAACAACAACCAGTCCAGAATATGGTGACTGGAAGCAGCTACCATGACAATATAACACTGGTCCTAAAAGATCTACATGGGCTCCCAGTATGTTTCCAAGCACAATTCAAAGTGTGGCATTGACCTTTAAAGCCCTAAACAGGTCTCATCCTTGTATACCTGAAGGAACATCTCCATCCCCATCGTTCAGCTCAGACATTGAGGTCCAGCTCTGAGGGCCTTCTGGCGGTTCCCTCACTGCGAGAAGTAAAGCTACAGGGAGCCAGACAGAGGACCTTCTCAGTAGTGGTGCCCACCCTGTCAAACAGATGTCAAACAGCTAAACAACCATTTGACTAGCTCAGGGAAGTTTGTAATTGCTGATGTTTTACTGTGTTTTTATATTTTGTTGGGAGCTGCCCAGAGCGGCTGTAGCAACCCAGTCAGATGTGCAGCGTATAAGTAATAAAATTAGTATTGTTATTACTTTTGACACCTGAGCTTTCTCACCCTTGCTATGCATTGTGGGTGGAACTTACGATTCTACCTCAGATATATTTTTACCTTTATGCTCCAGGGACTGGATGCAAAAGGGGAAAAGTGTCAAAATCCTTAGTGGACAGTCTTTCAAAGAAGAATTAAACCCTCTCATCCATTATCTAAAGAAGAATCAATGCATCCCGCTGTATTGTTCTACAAGGCTGCAACATCAGACACGGCGAACACATGACAAGATTGGATGGATGGCAACTCTATCTGCCCATCAAAGCCAATGGTACAAATGTTTGCATACGAGGAAACCAACCATCTCATTCAACTTGACACTTTTCTGTACACGGAGAGAAACCTGGGCATTGTAATAACTTCAAAGGATTATTGCTCTGTCAGCTCTATTTGATTGACAAGATAAGAAATTGAAAATAAACTAACCATTCTTCATTCAGATTGGGTGCTGCCTTCCTATAGCTGCTGCTGTTGATATCTGAGTGATACTATTCTTCCTATTTTTTTTGTAATTGAAATCAGTCAAAGACGGTTGTGGGTTTAGAAATGATATATAAACAAAGAGGGCTTGTGTTTTCAAAGAAATCACAGGAATCATCATCCAAGCCTTTACAGTGGTACCTTGGTTCTTAAATGTCTCAGTGCTCAAACGCCTTGGTTCGCAAAAACCAAAAACCTAGAAGTAAGTGTTCCGGTTTTTGAACGTTTTTTGGAAGTCGAACGTCTGATGTGGCTGTCGGCTATTGTTTCCAGGGTCCCTGCACCAATCAGAAGCTGCGCCTTGGTTTTCAAACATTTCAGAAGTCAAACGGACTTCCAGAACAGATTCAGTTTGGTGCTTTTGTTTTTGCTATTTATTTTGTGTTTTTGTTTTTGAGGCTTTTTCGGTCAATTTGTTTTTGTGACTGTGTGGAACCCAGTTCAACTACTGATTGATTGATTGATTGATTGATTGATTGTGTGACTGCAGAAATGGATAAAAGCCCCCTATCCAAACAATGACTATCATCAGTGCAGGTAAGAAAAAATAATAATTTTAATTTTTATCATATACAATGCTGCCTTATTTATTTTATAGTTGAGGACATTGATTATTGCTTTCATTTTACGGATCAATGGTCTCGTCAGTAAAATTCATGTTAAATTGCTGTTTTAGGGGTTGTTTTTAAAAGTCTGGAACGGATTAATCCATTATGCATTACTTCCTATGGGAAAGCACACCTTGGTTTTGGAACGCTTTGGCTTTGGAACGGACTTCCAGAACGGATTAAGTTTGAGAACCAAGGTACCACTGTAATGGGTTTATGTTCTACTTTCAATATATCAGGGGTAGGAAATCTACATTTGAAGCAGTCAGCAATAGAATCTTCCTCCCAGATTTTTTTTTGAAATGTTTTAAGTATGAAACTTCAGGGCTCATTTGAACCCTGACAGCCCACTTCATGAATCACTGAAACTGGAGTCCTCTGATTCAAACTGAATTATAACCCAGTCCTATGATTCTCTGTACAAAGCAAAAAGAAAAAAGAAAAGAAAAAATGGTTGGATTAGGTGTGAGGGTCATTGGAAATGCTGGGAAGATGAATCTGGGACCTTCTGCATTCAAAGCAGCTGTTCTTCCACAGAGCCATGGCCCTTCCTACTGAATTCACGCTGCTTCCCAGTAGGGCTGAGAGAAAGGTTGGCATTTTGGGTTTCACAGTATGGATAACAATAAAATTCACATAATATCCCGTGGATCTTCATTCGAGTAAACATGTCTAGAGGGACGCGGGTGGCGCTGTGGGTTAAACCACAGAGCCTAGGACTTGCTGATCAGAAGGTCGGCGGTTTGAATCCCCGCAAGGGGTCAGCTCCCGTTGTTCGGTCCCTGCTCCTGCCAACCTAGCAGTTCAAAAGCACGTCAAAGTGCAAGTAGATAAATAGGTACCGCTCCAGTGGGAAGGTAAACGCCGTTTCCGTGCGCTGCTCTGGTTCGCCAGAAGCGGCTTAGTCATGCTGGCCACATGACCCGGAAGCTGTACGCCGGCTCCCTTGGCCAATAAAGCGAGATGAGCGCCACAACCCCAGAGTCAGTCAGGACTGGACCTAATGGTCAGGAGTCCACTTACCTTACCTTAAACATGTCCAGAATTAGGCTGTAAGGCTGCAATCTATGCACATTCATTTATTCCTTTTGAAACCAGTCATCTTTCTCGCATTCAAAACACGAGAACACAGCCCGAGGCACCATGCAACAGAATCCATAAAGCACAATTAACCTGGGAGCCCACCGAGAGGAATTAATTCCAAATAAACATGACTAGGATCAAGTTCTGCACATCAGAACTGGAGTGGCATAATGGCATAAACTGAGCCAGGAACCAGGAACTTGCAGGTTCAAATCTTATCTGTGCCATGAATCTGATACATGGCCCCAGGCAAGCCACCATTCTCTTGGCTTCAGCCCCATCTCTGCAATATGGGGATAAGGAAATCTTAGATGAATTCTAATTGATTACATTTGCATACAAGAACACACAATCTCTCTCAAGACAAAAGCAAACTCTCTGTGTTTCATGGTGCAGTCCTGGGCCCATCTACTCAGATGTTCCAGGAAATTTAATGAGACTTCCAGGTAGTTGTGGCCCTCTTGGGTGTTGCTGAAGAAGAAGAGGAGGAGTTTGGATTTGATATCCCGCTTTATCACTACCCGAAGGAGTCTCAAAGCGGCTAACATTCTCCTTTCCCTTCCACCCCCACAACAAACACTCTGTGAGGTGAGTGGGGCTGAGAGACTTCAGAGAAGTGTGACTAGCCCAAG
The DNA here is from genome assembly GCF_964106645.2 of Podarcis pityusensis. Classification (NCBI taxonomy): domain Eukaryota; kingdom Metazoa; phylum Chordata; class Lepidosauria; order Squamata; family Lacertidae; genus Podarcis; species Podarcis pityusensis. Next base: position 20,720 of record NW_028293378.1, read on the forward strand.
GTCACCCAGCAGCTGCATGTGGAGGAGCGGAGATACGAACCCGGTTCCCCAGATTACAAGTCTACCACTCTTAACCACTACACCATCACCTTTAACACTGGTCCTACTAGCTGGAGCTGATGGAAGTTGGAGTCCAACAATATCCAGAGGGCCACACATTCCCCATCATTGGTGTATACAATTGTAGCCTCAATTATGTACAATACACACATCTATTTTAGAGACTTACTGAAACACTCTGGGCAGTTGGCATGTAAGATTGTAGTTTGTTTTGAGGATAATACCATGCTACCAGATCTCTTTTATAAATTGAAGAGATGTGGGGAAGCCTCTGTGTTCTTATCACATGGGATTTCCCTACTGCAAATGAAATTCCTTGTGTAGAATATCTCATTCTCCACTTGAAATCATATTCTTATCTAGTGTTACCCCCATGGCTTGTTGCTGGGTGGGGGGTGCTTTTAAGACACCCACCGCCAGGAGATGGGCTCTGAAACACAAAGCATAAACAACAGGGAAATCTTTCAAGGAGCTTGTTTCTGTGAACACAGCCCAAGGAACATTAAAGGCAAGAAGAGGGATAAAATCGAAGGTGAACAATTTCAAAAGAGAATGCTTCAAAGTCTGTTATGAAATGGCAGATGTTCTACCAGCAGACAACTGCAAATATCTCCTAAATCGTTTTCTTTCTTTCTTTTTTTTAAGATGCACTGAGTACAGTTTGTTAAGTGGGAGAATTCGATATATAATGAGAACAGCTAACATTTACCAGGGGAAATAACAGTATTCCCTCTTAATAATGTGGAATTTCAGAGAACACTGCCCTGCAGCACTCAGTGCTCTATGAAAAAAGTAATTAATTTGAAATCAGGTTATGCCATACTATGGTATCGATAGAGAGCACATTCTTTGTTTCGTTGAAATTAATTTAAGCTCAGTACAAAATGGTAGCATATGTAAAGGGAAAGAGGAATTACTTTACCATGTATTATGGCTTAACAACACTCCTGTTTTAGCTTTTGCCTACTGGTGATATAGGTTTAAATGAAACGTGATGCAAAAAGTCCACTTTTGGGCCTGAAACCTTCCTTTTAGGAATTCTAGGTGCCAAAATCGCAAAGGAGCAGTAAAGACTGTTTATGTATGCAACCACGGCTGCATGGATGTTAATGGCCCAGAGATGGAAAGAAGATAAAGTCCCTACCAGAGAAGAATGGCAGATGAAGTTGATGGATTATGCCAAAATGGCAAAAATGACAGGAAGAATCAGAAATCAGGAAGACCAAAATGTTAAGAAGGAATGGGGGAACTTTATAACTTATCTTAAAGACCATTGTAAACAGTTGAAATCATTAGTAGGATTGGAATAACACTTGTAGTTTAAGGTTGAATTCTGGACATAATGGAGATGTAAAAGTTTAGGATTATCATAAAAGATGCAGGAGGAAATGATTAACAATAGGACCCACAAAGGGAAGGAGGAAAATCTAGGAGATTCCTTGGAATCTTGTTTTTATGATTTATGTTTGATGTATCTCTGTAAAATTTTAATTTGAAAAACCATTTAAAAAAACACACAAACATAAAAATAAAATATTCACTGCTACTAACTAAAAAAAGAAAGAAAAAAGGTCCACTTTTGGAGCTCTCAATGGTTTCTTAGAAAAAAGATGCCATGCCCATCCCCACTAAATTGAGCTGGGTCTACCACATGGGGGATGTGGTAGTGAGTACCTAACACTTTGCCTCTCCTCCAAAATTATTTTTAGCCTTGAAGATGTGTGTGTGAGAGAGGGAGAAACTAAGTTTAGAGAAACTCGGGTATAAATCTCAACCCAGCCAAGAAGCTTAGCATAGCTTCCTACCTCTCAACCCAACCTACCTTCCAAGGTTGTTGTGAAAAGAAAACCAGGGAGGCCAAATACCTATCCTTTGTTGCCTTAAGCACCAAAGCAGCATATAAATGTGAAAATATGTTTCACATTTTGTTAGCCCCGAAATGGGAAACAAGCCAAAGAAGAATGGAAACTTAAACTGATGGAATATGTGCAGCTTATAGATCTAACTTAAAGAGTAAGTGAACATTCGTTTAAAGAAGATTGGGAAATGTTTATTAAACATATGGGGGGAAATTGTGTACATCTGAAAACGTTGGCAGCATTAAGATAAATTCAACAGTATAAATAAGTTTTGATGGATGTAATAATGGAATACTGAATGGCTTGGTTCTGAGAGATCTGCACTGGCTCCCAGTACGTTTCCGAGCACAATTCAAAGTGTTGGTGCTGACCTTTAAAGCCCTAAACGGCCTCGGTCCTGTATACCTGAAGGAGCGTCTCCACCCCCATCGTTCGGTCCGGACACTGAGATCCAGTGCCGAGGGCCTTCTGGCGGTTCCCTCATTGTGAGAAGTTAGGTTACAGGGAACCAGACTGAGGGCCTTCTCGGTAGTGGCACCCACCCTGTGGAACACCCTAACCCTTCAGATGTGAAGGAAATAAGCAGCTATCCTATCTTTAAAAGACATCTGAAGGCAGCCCTTTTCGGGGAAGTTTTTAATATTTAACACTCCACTGTTTTTAACATTTGATTGGGAGCCGCCCCGAGTGGCTGGGGAAACTCAGCCAGATGGGCGGGGTATAAATAATAAACTATTATTATTATTTAAAATATGCAGGGATTTATGTTATGCAAAATGAACTGTGGAAGGAGTGTTGTAGGAATTCAGCATCAGGAGAAGAAGGGAAGTCATTGATATTTTAAGGTTGGTTAAATAAATATTCTAAATTGTAAAACAGAAAATTATATATATAAGCCCCACCCTGCATAATCAGTAGCAAGATGAGGCAGGCACACATAATTTGAATGACAATGCCCATCAACTTTTTGGGGAGGGGGCGGCCCCCTCAAATATTTTATTGGGGGGGTGAAGGGACCTTGGCCCCTAGAAGTAGACTCTTTATGTACAAGACATTTCCTTTCTCTTCGAGTTCCTGTAATACAGTCTCTGCATGGCTACAATGAAGGATGGAAATAATCTTGTGGGCGTCAACATCCGAAGACAATGAAACAGCCCAATGAATGGAAAGTGCTGAAGTCTTCACAGTGGCTTAATTACAGTGGTACCTCGGGTTACATACACTTCAGATTACATACGCTTCAGGTTACAGACTCCGCTAACCCAGAAATAGTGCTTCAGGTTAAGAACTTTGCTTCAGGACGAGAACAGAAATCGTGCTCCGGCGGCACGACAGCAGCAGGAGGCCCCATTAGCTAAAGTGGTGCTTCAGGTTAAGAACAGTTTCAGGTTAAGTACGGACCTCCGGAACAAATTAAATACTTAACCTGAGGTACCACTGTATTAGGGCGGTTCATAAAAAACTTTTTTTCTTAAAATGCCTGCTCCAAAGGTCTTATCTTACTACACTAGGGATTATATAGCTATATCTGAAATTTAATGCATATCAGTTAATATCTTGACTCTCCTCTATGAAAATAGCTGTTTACTTGGCCGTTTTCCTATGTCATGAAGGTTGAAATTTCAATTCAGTGGAGCAGGGTCAAGATATTATCTGATATGCATGAAATTTCAGATATAGCCATATAATCCCTAGCGTAGTAAGATAAGACCTTTGGAGCAAGCATTTTTTTTAAAAAAGCTTTTTATGAACCACCCTATTAATTACCAACTCCTGTAAATTAAGAGTTCTAGCTAAAGGGATATAACTAATCCACTCCACTTCCCAGTGGGGAGGAGTTGCAGTGGACCGCGTGGCCACCCACTCCCCACCGGGGGAGGGGGACTTTGTCCCCCATTGCCTGGGGATCCCGGCCATGTCAGAGCCCAACCAGCCAATCCGCTGGCCGGGGGGGCATGGCGGGGACAGTTTAAACAGAGGAGCGAGCCAGAGGACTTCCTCTTTTCCTCAATCACCCGCCCTCCCTCCCTATTGGCAGGTTAGGCACTGGCCTTGCTATGGATTTCGGTTGGTCACCTTGGTTGTCCAAGGGGCCTGGTAGGAATTTTTCCACTTGGCAAATTGGCACTGGCCACTTGGATTTCACCTACCTTGTAGCAATTGTCACAACTTTGTAAGGGTTGCGGTTAGGCATTGTTTGACCTTGTGTGGGGGAGGGGAGGTGTGGCCATCACCTGCTCCTCCATGCTTAAGGGTATTCTGTTAAAGGAATCCGGGGGTGTTGATCTTGTCCGAAGCCCGGCTGGGGGGCTATGGCCTTGACACGACCCCGGCTTGAACACCAGGGGGAGCTCGAGTTGGTATGCATCGACAGGGCTTCCCCTTCCGGTGGTTTACCCTTACCGGACTTCCTGCGCAGCGGGCAGAAGTCAGACATAGTCAGGTCCAATCAATGCCTAAGCCAATACCGCTCACATTCTGTAATTCAATAAAGTTGTGGACAAATTTGCCCAATAACAAAAACCTAATATCTGTGTCCTTGTGTGAGTTATTTCCCAACAAAGGGGTAGCTGCGAGGTCTCGACACGCAAATCACAGATACATCTAGAGTCCTGTGAGTGCAGAGAGCTCTGTAAGATGGGGGATAGCTCACTTGGTACAGCACAGGACTCTTAAATCTCAGGGTTGTGGGTTTGAGCCCCAAGTCGGGCAAAAGGTTCCTGCATTGCAACTCTGCAGTTCTACGATCTAAGTGCACAAGTCCAGAGAATAGAACTAGGTTGTCTGCCTATCTGGAACGGAGATGAGCATTTGCTTCACGTAGAAGGTGCCATGTTCAATCCCAAGCATTTCCCAGGTGGTGCTGGGAAAGAACCCCCCTGGAGGACCACAGTATAGAAAATATTGAGCCAAATGGACCAATGGCATGACTTGGGTATAAGGAGGCTTCGCTGTGTTTGCAAAACGGTGGTGGTGGTGACTGCGATGGATTATGCACCGTGCTTTTATAAAAAGCAAAGATTCAAGCGAATACACAGGCAGTGTCAAATGTCAAATTATAACGAGAGGAGAAAAAGAGTGGCTGTCTTCACCTAATGAATTCTAAGGGCATATTTGAATGACTCTCGCCTATTATCTCAGGTGTTTTGAAAAGGAAGCCAAATTGCTCTAAGGAAGGGGTGCATATGCTCCAAACAAACCCCTTGATGTGATATTACGGATGCATACACACTCCAAAGTACATTCGACATGCATTCCCCCCTTAAAGAATTCTGGGCACTTTTGTTTGTCCAAAGTTGCCGGGAACTGAAACTCTGTGAGGAGTAAACTGCAGCATCCAGATTTCCTTGAGGGAAAGAATGCACTTTGATTATACTTTAAAGTACATGTAGACAGCCTTGGTTTGTTTTGATGGATCACAAATCATACAAGCCTGTTTGCAAAGGTACAGTGTTCTCTGATGACAAAGGTTAGGAATGCCTATAGACAAGAAAGCCTCTCTCTCACCAAGATTAAGATATGTAATCTTAAAAGCACCCTTTTTTAAAAGCCAGGTTTTCCATGTTGGACCATCTTGTTCCTTCACTTTATTTCTCTATTCCTCCGTGTTTCTAAAAATACTCTTGTGGACCGACGAGACAGAGAGATGGGCTTAGGTTGGGTGGAAAGAAGCAGATGCTGTATAAAGCCATACTTATGCTACCTACAAAACTGCCCCCCTCCCAAATGCTTTATAATTCCTTTTCCCTTCTTTGTTGTTGTTGTTTTTAGAAAAGGTCTGCTCAGAAATGCCAAATGCCCTGGGATTGTGTGCTCAACTCAACAACATGTTATTTTAGGACACTAATAGAAGCATTTGGAGATTCTCTCAGGAGACTTTCCGCCCTGGCATTAAAGACAAAACGGACACCCATGTAGAGATGGGAGGTTTAAGTATTCTTTAAGTTGCCACGTTGTCAGGTGGCTGGAGAGGCAGGATGTTGTGTAAACCTTGACATAAGCTGACATGGAAAAAGAAAAGTAGAACAGGATCATGCCAATTCACAGAACACGAGATCTCTTCACAATGACATGATTGCTGCCCGGTTCTTCCTTGCAGAGGTTCTTACGGAACAATTTCACTTTATCTTGGATCTCAGACAGAATGGCAATCTTCTGGGCCAGAACCGCTTCGAACTGAGAGGCGTAAAAATCCATGTCATAGTCTGCATCGTCAGCCATTTTCAGAAAACCTTTCAGCCACCTGAGAGACTCTTGGTGCTCCTCCACCAGAGCTTTTTCATCCATCTCTTTCCTCTTCTTCTGGCCTCTCCCCCTGGCAATGAAGGTAAGGGTTGCCGGAGAGACCTGGTCCTCATTCTGTACGCAGAACACTTTGAACTCATCCGTCTCGGGCAAGCTCTGGACTGTCCAGGGCCTGGTCAAGTCATCCAGCTGAAAGATGGATCTGGGCAAAGCGGGCTGGAGCTGTCGGAAGGCACTTGTGTCCACTGCCAGCTCTTTCACCCGATTGGCGTATCTCAGTGTGTTGAGTGTGTGCTCACACGACCTCATCCCTGGAGAAATGGTGGCGATCATGCAGGTACAGGAGTTTTCTCCGATAAAGGAGTCCCTTAACACCTGAGTCAGTTTACTGGCCCGGAAGGGCGTGTGACCTTTGTTGCGTCCCAAAGCCCTGATGCATTCCTTAAGTGCCAAGAGGCTCTTGTTGATCTCTGCACCCTCCAGCCTGGTTTGCCGGTCCGCACTGGAGGTATCCGCTCCTCGCTCATTGCCGGCTAAATCAATTAAGGAAAACTTACCATGCAGCCTCCCTCTCCTCTTTAGGATGATCTGGAAAACGGCATGGCTTCGGGACGAGTGGGCATTTGCTGAGGTCTGGCCAGAAGTTCTGCACCGATTCCCTATCTCAATGAGCCTCATCACGTCTTCCACGCAGACCACTTCCTGCTCCAGGAGACCCACCACCTGGACCTGTTGATTGCTATCCTCAAGCACCCTCAGCCGCTTCTTCCAGTTCAGTAGGTCATAGACCTTCCCCCAATAGATCTCGAAGAAAGCCCCAAAGACCTGGAGCTCCAGGATTTTGTAAGTGGGCTCCTGCAGCAGGCAGAAGACGTCCCGGGCAGTCATAGCATAGATCCCTTTCGAGGAATCCTGCCTCTTGCCAGAGAAGTCACCTCCCATTGTGTGGGTCTTGCCGCTGCCCGTCTGCCCATAGGCAAAGCACGTGGCCATGCCTCCTCGGAAGATGATCTCCACCAGAGGTTGCGCCGTGTGCTTGTAGACACTTTCGTTGGAGGCTTGGTCGTCGAAGGCGTGGTCGAAGCGGAAGGTCTGGTTCTCCAGGTAGCGGGTGAGATCCAGTTTCTGCTTGGCTTCGTGCACCATCACCACGTCCGAGGAAGGGATGGTCACCACGTCAACCTCCTTCAGCTCCTCCTCGCGCTGGTTGAGGGGCCTCTTGCGGACGCACACGCAGATTTTGCGCGCACAGCCGCGGGTGGGCTCCAGGGGGCACGTTTGGGCCAGGAGAGCGGAGCCGCAGTGCTGCAAAGCGGCGCGGTACTGCTCGATCACGGCGATCACATCCGCGTGCGGGTGCGCGCCGCTGGCGCCGCGCCGCGCTCGCCTCTCCATGAACTCCAAGTGTCGCTTCTCTCGCCGCTCGCGCATCCTCTCCACCTCTAGGACGCACGGCGATTTGCGCGCGGGGCTGGGGCTGATCTTGCCCGCCGTCCCCGTCGACGGGGGCCTCTTGTTGAAGTCGCGATCCTCGCTATCGCCGCCCGACTTCTCCTTCTGGATGGGGGTCACCACGTAGTTCTGCGGCGGGGTGGGGTGATCCCCTTGATCCGACGGCGTGGGCGCCGAGAGCGCCTCGGGGCTGAGCTCCATCGGTGCCAAATGAGGGTTGAGCGAGAAGGCGAGGCCCAGCTCCACCTTCTTGCCCTTGTTGACTCCTTTCTCGATCCACTCGACGGTCACGCTGCTGGCGTCCTCGTGCAGCGCCGTGACCAACGCCGGGTGGATCCTCCCGTCGCTCCGCTTGATCTCCAAGTAGGTGCCCACGTGGATGGCTCCGAACTGCTTCGCCATGACTGTCTGCGCCTTGAATCGAGGAGAGGAGGCGGTGCCGATCCTCGGCAGGAGCGGGTAGCGGGAGAAGGGGCCGGGCGGGCACGCTGCCGCCCAAGGCAGACAGCCACAGTCATCCAGCGCCTGGTGGTAAAAGGCACCCGTGCGCATGGCCCAGACAGAGCCCCTGCCCGCCTGACCTGCTTGACAGTCATCCTTACCAAATCGTGCGTCATAAGGGCTTCCTCGGGGTAGTTATGGCCGGGGCCCAGGCGTTCATATTTCCCCACGCCTCTCCACTACACCTCAGAATCGTTCCTGTCCAGGAGTAGTCAAGGGCGCAGGAGAATCAAAATGCAAAAGAGGCGTCGTACAAAGTCATGTGGGCTCAGTAAGGTAACACTGTACACACGCTTTTTAGATCCGTTTTAATGGGACGCGTTTCCCCATCTGACGTTTCCATTCTAAAGCGTGTTGCTAAGCCCTCTCCATTTCTGAAAAACTTCCTCTTTGAATTTTAAGCCTCAGTTCTTCTTCTTCTTCGTGCTTTTATATTCTTCTTCTTTGTGGTTTTATATCTTTATTTTTTTTATATAAGATATTTATTAAGATTTTCAAAATATTACAAAAAAAAAATAAAATAAAAAAGAGAAAAATACAAAATAAAAATGGTTAAAAACAACTCAATCTTTCCATTACTTATTTTTCATTAGCTTGTTTCCCGGACCTCCTCACGCCTCCCTTTTTTGTATTCCAGTTCGGTTTGTTGGTTCAGCAAATCCTTCCCCTCTTTGTTTATCCTAGTCTTTAATCTTAAAATATTGTAACGTTAACTTTTTAACTGTTAGTAATCCATTTTTCATATTCCCTTATAGTATTACAGCTGAAAACCACTTAATTTCTATCCAACATCATTCTAACATTCATTAATTTTACAATATTTCTGTAAATAGTCTTTGAATTTCTTCCAATCTTCTTCCACTGACTCTTCTCCCTGGTCTCAGATTCTGCCAGTCATTTCCGCCAGTTCCATGTAGTCCATCACCTTCATCTGCCATTCTTCCAGAGTGGGTAGATCTTGTGTCTTCCAATACTTTGCAATGAGTATTCTTGCTGCTGTTGTGGCATACATAAAAAAGGTTCTGTCCTTCTTTGGCAAAAATTGGCCGACTATGCCCAGGAGAAAGGCCTCTGGTTTCTTCAAGAAGGTATATTTAAATACCTTTTTCAATTCATTATAGATCATCTCCCAGAAAGCCTTAACCCTTGGGCACGTCCACCAAAGGTGAAAGAATGTACCTTCAGTTTCTTTACATTTCCAACATTTATTATCGGGCAAATGATAGATTTTTGCAAGCTTGACTGGGGTCATGTACCACCTGTATACCATTTTCATAATATTCTCTCTTAAGGCATTGCATGCCGTAAACTTCATACCTGTGGTCCATAACTGTTCCCAGTCAGCCATCATTATGTTATGTCCAACATCTTGTGCCCATTTAATCATAGCAGATTTCACCGTTTCATCCTGAGTATTCCATTTCAACAGCAAGTTATACATCTTTGACAAAATCTTAGTTTTGGGTTCTAACAGTTCTGTTTCTAATTTTGATTTTTCCACCTGGAAACCAATTTTCTTGTCCGAATTATATGCCTCCATTATCTGATAATAATTGTGGTTTTATATCTTTATTCTGTGTACTGCCCTCAGATCTCCAAGTATGTTGTTGTTGTTTAGTCGTTTAGTCGTGTCCGACTCTTCATGACCCCATGGACCAGAGCACACCAGGCACTTCTGTCTTCCACTGCCTCCCGCAGCTTGGTCAAACTCATGCTGGTAGCTTCGAGAACACTATCCAACCACCTCATCCTCTGTGGTTAAACCACAGAGCCTAGGGCTTACCGATCAGAAGGTCGGCTGTTCGAATCCCCGTGATGGGGTGAGCTCCCGTTGCTCACTCCCTGCTCCTGCCAACCTAGCAGTTTGAAAGCACATCAAAGTGCAAGTAGATAAATAGGTACCGCTCCGGCGGGAAGGTAAATGGCGTTTCCGTGCGCTGCTCTGGTTCGCCAGAAGTGGCTTAGTCATGCTGGCCACGTGACCCGGAAGCTTGTATGCCAGCTCCCTTGGCCAATAAAGCGAGATGAGCGCCGCAACCCCAGAGTTGGCCACGACTGGACCCAATGGTCAGGGGTCCTTTAAGTGAATTTTTGCACAATGAGCGAGTAGATAGCAGGACCTGGTGTAACCCCATCCCTTTTCCCTGGGTCCTTGTATACATCCTGGCTCCATGTCCTATATCAGCCACTTGGCCAAGCCAGCCTTGAGATGTGGCTAAGCCAGCAGCTGTTGTTGTTGTTTAGTCATTTAGTCATGTCCGACTCTTCGTGACCCCATGGACCAGAGCACGCCAGGCACTTCTGTCTTCCACTGCCTCCCGCAGTTTGGTCAAACTCATGCTGGTA
>NW_028293377.1:0-26670 GCF_964106645.2 Podarcis pityusensis
CAAATATAACCTGTGAAACATTAAAAGAATTGTGAACTTAAATTTATGTCTTTGTTCTCTTGCACTTATATTTCTCAATCACACTCATGTGCCCAAGTGACAAATCTAAACATATATACAATGAATAAAAATACATATAGAATTTACCTGGAAGTAAGCCCCATTGATTCTATGGGACATACTTCTGAGTAGACATGGTTAGGATTGCATTGTTGGATAGCCCAATACATTTTGGCACCTGAGAGGCGAATCACAAAATTCCCACCGCCACCAGAGAAGAAGGAGCGAGTGAAGTTCTATGTCAGAAACAAAGGTAGGAGGAGACCTGCAGTAACTCCTGTTCGTCAAGAAGCTACTGTAGAGGTGGGACTTGGGGGCAGGGCTGCCAAGGAGGTGGCAGATCCAGTCTCTAAGGAGTACACCACAGCTGACATTGCCACTGCAGTGGCGGCGGCAGGTGATGCGTTCCTTGGAGGCCAGATCTGCTGACCCTGTGGATCCTGCCACCTGAGGCAGCGACCTCACCTTATCTCATGAGTGGGCTGGCCCTGATAATAAGTCACAGCAAAGAAACACAGGGGAGATTCAGGTCACACACAAACATACAAATTGAAAGATTATATTGGGGATTATAGGGCTGTGTGGACTAGGCCTTGCTCCAGATGCTGACACACATACAGTGACCACACCCCGCTGTCCGTGTGTCTGGTTGGCATGTGAAGTGCCTTTGTGCGTGTATCAATAGGTCCACACACACACATGGAAGCACCTTAAATAATAACAAAAGGGCTATATATTCTTTTGTAGGGGAGAAGAACTACTTGCCCCCAATACATGAAGTGTTTACCTAAGTGGGCAGTTATTAAACCCCGAATAAAGAGAGAAGATAGATTTTATTTCTATCTAAGGAGGCCAAAGGCTCAGGAAAGGTGAGCGATAGCATAGATAGGTATGCAGAACACAAACGAACACAACATGAAATTAAGTTAATACAAAAGCCAATCAGCGGGGTGAGACATATCCCCGACTTACTGCCATCAGTAATGAGAAGCCATAGCAAGATTGACAGCTTAAATAAAGACCTTAAAAAGTTCAATTTATTTCTGTTGCAAGCTTTGGCTAGGCAAACTTATAATAAAGCTCCTGCTCTGAATGCCCTAGAGTGCCTCCTGTGGTACTGAGAACCATTTGAAAGAGCATTTGTTGTTATATTACTATATATAATTATATATAATAATGCAGCCATATACACTTTATCCTCACATGGCTGTCGGCCCTTTCATTTGCAGATCAGGTGTGGCAGGACCTAGCTGCCTCTTTCAAGCAAAATATTCAGCAATGAGTTTTTCAGGGCGTGGCAAGGTAAACCAGCTTTATTCCTGGCTGAAAGATACTGCTGAATGCTCGGTTCCTTAAAGAGACAACACCTGCATTTAGCTCTAGTTGATGCCATTCTACTCTGTTCTAAGACATGAATCCTCATTTCCCACTTTTTGTGTGGTATTTTACAGCCAGCTTGAGCTCCAGTAAGTTTTTAAGAGCTCTGCTTGGTTTTTCCTCCACCCTCAACAAATTAATTCCAATCCCCCCCCCCCCAAACATTTGTGTTGGGGCTCCGGGGTTTGGACTGGAGTCCTCAGAGAATACCTCCAGGTGTTTCCTGAGACAAGTGCTGGAGATGTGAAACCACATTATGACTAGTTGGGTCCATGCGCAAGGTGCTATCACAACACTGCTTTTAAGAAAAGAACACAGCTACAGGGAGTTGTTGAGCATCCCACCTGTTGGCCAGGGTGGCAAAAAGAGAAAAGAGAAACATGGAAACCAGCCCTGGTTGATTGTTTCAAAAAGAAGTAATGAGACTAGAAGAGGTGATGAGACAGCCTTAGGAGGGACAAAGAGAAGGAGCTGGGCATTAATTCATTGAGATTAGCTTTGGGGAGTCATTCATTCCCACCAATAAATCTGTTTTCCTAGTCATTTCCCTACTAAAAAAAGGTCAATACTGTAAACTGGTGAGAGGAGTTGTAGTGGAGAGGTAATCTAGAATGAGCAGTCCCCTGTATGTGGCCCCTATGACAAAGTGTGCAACAGATGTTGGACTAAAAGTCATTGGGATTGCAACATGGGGCAATCACTTTTCCCACCAGTCACTGTCCTGATCTTGTTTGGGTCCCCTGTTCTTACTTGCATGTTAACTACTTTCATGCAATTAACATCATTTTTTAATTTTGCTCACTTTCAAAAAGGGTTATTTAATGGCTTCCTGTTTACCTCTCATAAAAACGTTAGAGAAGGACACTTTATAAACAATTTGCTGTTTTAGCAAATTTACCATTTTTGTATTATTAAGCAAACTATACAAGTAGCTTGTCTAAGAAAACTGCATTCTGCAGATTCACATTGTGGGAAACAACTGAATGAATCCATAAAGAGCAAGAACAATGCAACTGATACCTTTATAAGAAAATCAGGAAAAAATAATATCTGGATTACTGGGCCTTTGCTGTTCTGAAATGTGTACGCAGGAGCAAAAACAAAGAATAACTTGATTTTTTCAGCCACCTCTGGCATCATAGAAAAGGCTATGAAACCTGCAAAAAATAATAATTTATTTACAACGATAATTGGGGAAAGCATAGGAAGAAAAGATCATCATTCAGAAAGGCAAAGGTACAGAAGTCAGTCAGTTTTACTAACTGCCCTGACAAGAAAAAAGTTCTTACTTGGGAATTGGACACATAGTTGTGGGCAAATGTGCATACAAACTTGCATCACATAGATATTTGTACCAAGCCATGAAGCATCCCATGTGCTCTCCATTCATACTACAGGGTGTTGCTGGAGATGCACATTAATTATCATTAATTAAGCTCACAAATATTAGCTCTGGGGCTCAGGGTTGAGGTCTTGAACATACTAACAAGCTCATCATCCCAGTGATGGCAAAAAATTGCTAGATTGCAGAGATATCTCTAAGAATTGTATTTAGACTCGGGTATCAACCAGTTTGTGCAACTGGCTCTGTGGGTACCATATCTAAGAGCTGTTAAAAAATTGTTGAAAGAAACTTCTGCAATCACATCAATCACATTGAATCAAAACCTTGTAAGGACAATATTGAAGGAAATTTTGTTACAAAAGAAAAAGATAGCTTTTGGCTTGCCGAAGCCAAATAAGGAGGACAGCCCTTCTCTATATTTGAAACTTACCTAAAGTAGCACCTTGAGAGTGTCCAATATAATAGATCTGCTTTTGGCCATTTTCCTGCAGAATGTAGTCTATCATGGCTGGAAGGTCATAGAGGCTCATTTCATGAAAGCTGAGGAGCAGAAACACAAAGTTGGGCATGTAATGCTGGTACACAAGATGTCTCGTCGTTGATTAAAGCAGCAGCATTTCATATACATGAACAGTGTGAGCTGACCATTCATGGATCTCAAGACACAGAAGTCTCTTATGTTTGTAGTCATAAACCATGTGTATTTATTTCCTGCAGCTGAAATCTAACATAAACTCCAGAAATAGATTGACAGTTGGGGAGCAGCAACACAACTAACTTCCTGGCAGGTGGGTCACTGTTTCTTACTGGGTGGGGCAGATATGAGTGTGGCTCAAACGCAGTGCTGGAGCCAATCTGGCAGTCCTGTAGTTACCTGTGCACCATGTCACCTCCCCCTCTTCCTCCTGGTAAGTAACAGCGAGCCACCTGCCAGGTAGCTCACTTAGCTGCTCAGTCCCGCCCAGCAAGCCACTCCTGATAAGCCCCGGTGCTTCATTGCTTGACAGTAATAGACAACTGCATATGCATTTCAAAAGTTTCACCCCCAATTTGTGCGGAGCTACCTGAAATTCCAGAATTCCTGTTGCAAGACTGAAAGGTTCTGGTGCTTTCTCGACCAGGACGTTCCTCTAACATTCCCAAGCCAAACATCATAACCAGCATCTGCCAAGATGAAGCCCAAACTATTACTGGGTATATTGGAGACCCAGGTGCTGCTTTCCATTATTAATCCAGGAATCACCAAGACAGCAGGTCTGGAACCTGAAACACATACAAATAATTAACTTTCGTAAGAAAGACTGCAGCACACTAGGATGGCCATGTGGCCTTCTCTGCAGAGGACAGCCCATCGAGACCGTATAACACCAGTCCTGAAAGACCTATATTGGCTCTCAGTACGTTACCAAGCAAAATTCAAAATGTTGGTGCTGACCTTTAAAGCCCTAAATGGCCTCGGCCCAGTATACCTGAAGGAGCATCTCCACCCCCATTGTCCAGCTCCGAGGGCCTTCTGGCGGTTCCCTCACTGCAAGAAGTGAGATTACAGGGAACCAGGCAGAGTGCCTTCTCAGTAGTGGCACCCTGTGGAATGCCCTCCCATCAGATGTTAAGGAAATAAACAACTATCTGACTTTTAGTAGACACTTAGGGAAGTTTTTAATGTTTGTTCTTTTATTGTGTTTTTCATATTCTATTGGGAGCCACCCAGAGTGGCCGGAGAAACCCAGCTAGATGGGCAGGATATAAATAATATATTATCACTATTATTATTATTATTATTATTATTATTATTATTATTATTACTGGAAGGGCTGGCAGAGGGCTATCCTGTATTTGAAGGCACCCTCTGTTTGTCCAGTCCAAGGCTAGTTTCAAAGAGAGAGCAAGGACTTTGAAGTTTCCGCATCAACAGTTTGCACCCAGACAGCAGACTGAGCAGGCATACAGGTCACCTGATCACAATCGTCTCCACTGTATATTGTGTTTATATTTAAATAATAGGAATTATATCTAAATTTGCACCCATACTACATAAAGTAGCACCTATGCTACATAAATTTGCACCTATACTACATAAAGTAGCATAAAGGACATCCTGCT
Source organism: Podarcis pityusensis (assembly GCF_964106645.2). Classification (NCBI taxonomy): domain Eukaryota; kingdom Metazoa; phylum Chordata; class Lepidosauria; order Squamata; family Lacertidae; genus Podarcis; species Podarcis pityusensis. Next base: position 4,886 of record NW_028293377.1, read on the forward strand.
GCACATCCCAAAAAATTATCATCCCTACATTTTACTCTCAAGAGGTGTCTGTGGGATAATGCAGCACGTGGGCTAGAAAGGGACTCCGACCTCTGCTTTGAAGGGCCTGAAGGTGGGAAAGACTCTGGTTTGGTGTTCTTGGAAAGAAACTTCTAAGAAACAGCCCTGCCCATAAGATTTCTACTTAATTGCTACTCAGATAGTGTTGGAGAATGCGTGGGGCTTGCTATTACATTTTCATTTCTTCTTTCACATTGGAGACCCACCATGTTTGCCTCCTCTGCCATAAGGAATTCTGTTCATGGTTAAATAATAGCCATCAGCTGTCAGGATGTTATCATGGACTTCACTTGGATAGTCCCAGCGACGGATGATTCCATCCTAGATAAAGGAGAAACAACATTTTCCAAAATGAGGTACTTTCAGAAAGGTTGCCTATTCTTCTTGGTCCATTGTTGTTGCGGGATTTAAACTGGTTAAATTAAAACCAGAATTCAAATTTTAGCTCATTTTCACATATACACACTTTCCATTTTGGGCAGAATAGGGGACAAATATGGAATAGTATAAAAATACATAATATAATGCAATAAGGTTGTGTAAAGGATTGTCTCCTAAGCAGCCTTGAATGCATCCCACTGTGAACCAGTTGGTTTTTTATTGATGCATGTATTGTGTATGCATACAAATTGTCACTTTTCTCAGCAAAATGCACAGCAGTGCTGTCTCCAAGCTTGAAGCAAATTATGTTTCCCCCACCCCAAATCGCTGTGCAGAGCAACAGGAAAAAGCTCCAGATTCAAAAGGCACTGAATTCTGCTTGCAAATGAAGGATTGAACTGCGCTTGCAATGCTTCCTTTGCAGTTTCAAATTTGAGCCTCAGCAACATCAAGCATGGTAAAGGTGGCCAATTCATGCTTCACCCAAATTGGCCTGGCTGGCCAGCCACTAAGGCCTGGTAAACCTAATTAGGTTTGTGGACCAGAGATTTCCCATCACTGTATTTGGAGAAACAGGGGGAGGGGACACCCTCAGGTTGCAGATTCTTGGGGGACAGTTGGCAGTTGGAGGACAAAGCTGCCAAGCAGATTAAATCCCATTTGCTCTATATTTGGACATGGAATTGTTGATTGGTTCAGGCAGCAAGATGCCCTGAGCTGTACCTGCATCAAGCATTTATTTTTGTACACAGCACCAAGAAAAGTAGTCATTCAAGATACATGCACCTTTCAAATGCACTACCAACCTTGTGTATTTTCTGGTTGAACATTTGCACCCAATGCTAAGTACTCTAAGGTGGCAAAATCCTATATGTAGGGAGGATGAAACTGTAAATAGTGTCAAGCAATATCATGCTCGTTTCACATCCAGAGATGTACTTACAGTATTCAAAAATTGTTCTGGATTTGGCTTGTTTAACTCTTGGAATTCTCCTGAAGACACAATTCCTTCAGTCATGTACGCCAACACAATCATCAGCCACATTTTGATTCTCTGTAAAAAGTAAATAAATAAATGGGTCACCCACAAATGGACAACCAACTGGATGCTCCTTCATTTGAAAATCATCAACACAATAGGAATAGGCGCCTGAAGCTGTTCCTTATATTAAACTGAATGAAGAAGGTCTGTTCCTATTAAAATGTGGACCAAACTGAATTGCTCCCCCCATCCCACCATGCAGCAGCTTCACTAAAAATAGTATATCAGCCAACTGCCTTTAGTAATCTTTTATCAGGAAGGGCCTTCCTTGAGGAAGGGCATAGCTCAGTGGTAGACCATCTGCTTTGCATGCAGAAGATACAATCCCTGGCACCTCCAGGTAGGGTTGTTAAGATTACCTGTATGAAAACCTGGAGAGTCACAGCCAGTCCGAGTAAACAAAACTGAGCTAGACTGACCCTGAGTAGTATATAACACAGCATCCCATGCTTCAGGTCTACCTCCCAACATTCTCATCCATCATGCCCCATCTCCATAACAGCAGACAATCTCCCAACTACTCTTCCACATCTTACCTGGTGATAACTCTCCTATTCCTGTTTCAGCAGAGGACAGGTACATTTGCAAATTAGGGCCTGGTTTACACAAAAGGCAGGCAGGGACGCTTCTAAAGGATAGGGCCCTTCATCCCAAAGCAAAGACTTCATTGGCGTTTCCCCTTCATAGTTGACTTGCCAGTAGCAACCCACTGCTAGCAAGGAACCTCAGGATATGACATCACCTGGAAGTAGTTTCCAAACAAATTCTGAACCGTATGTCAACCACAAATGTGAGGCTTCTCACAATTCTTCCAGCAGCCCATCGGTTCCTCTTCCTTGTCACAATGCTGCTAGAGAGCTGGGGGAACAAATCTGCCAAAAGTTCCCTGCCCAGCCCCCAGCTGGTCCTGATAGTCCCTCAGCAGCTGCATCCTTAGAGGGCATTCCTTTGTTGGTATTCATAATAGCATAATCCAAGATCTCGGTGATTAAATAATAGAAGCAAAATCTCCAGACAAGTTTTCAGTTGGGGCTGAGTTAGCTCAGTGTTGGAGCGTCTTCATTCATTGCAGGCAGAAGGTTCCATACTCAATCCCCGACAACTCTAGTCAGGCCTAGGACAGTTCTCTAGCTGAAACCCTGGTGAAGCACTCCTAGTTTTGCAGACAGTACTGAGTTAAATGGACCCGTGGTCTAACTCAATATAAGGCAGCTGCCAAGGTACCTAAAAAGAGGTGGTGCTAGTTTTTGTTTTTAGCCAGCATGTTTGGCCAGCCTGCCAAGGATTAATTGATAACACAGAAATATTGTTAGTGACTGGTTCCTCTGGTCGGATATGTAAAACTCCTTCTGTCAGCAAGGTGGTATACTGTTCTTTGTCAGCATTTGAAGCCTTTGGCAAAAAGCCAATCCTATTTCAGACATCCAATCACACCCAAACTTTTAGAAAACCTGTAAACTCTGGGGTGCATGCTATTTGCTACTTCACACATTGTTATGCTTCCTATGATTGATTTGCAAGCCTTGAGATTCCCACAGTGCATGCTGCAGTAACATGCACAAGAAGCCAAAATCTTCTAGGCTCTATTTGTATGCAGAAAACGTGTTTTCTTACCATGTTCCAGAATCTCAAGACCATTGCTGTATCCAGACCAGCTCCTTCTTAAAATCTTGAAAGGTAATATTACTATGGCTTCATTCAGAACATGCATCCCTCCTGTACTGATGATAAGCTGAGCCCAAATTTTCATAAAGTTGAGGTGCAGCTTTTAATGTCTTCTACAGTGGTACCTCGGGTTACATACGCTTCAGGTTATATACGCTTCAGGTTACAGACTCCGCTAACCCAGAAATAATACCTCGGGTTCAGAACTTTGCTTCAGGATGAGAACAGAAATTATGCGGTGGCAGCACGGCAGCAGCAGGAGGCCCCATTAGCTAAAGTGGTGCTTCAGGTTAAGAACAGTTTCAGGTTAAGAACGGACTTCTGGAATGAATTAAGTACGTAACCAGAGGTTCCACTGTACTTCCATTATGGCTCCCTGCTGCCACCACTGTTCCCTTTTGCTGCTGTCCTAAACTTACGTGCTGCTGATAATTGTAGTCACTTTCATACAAACTCTCTCTCTTATTATTCCACATTATATAACAACAGATTTTCTAATAGATTATGGAATAGATCCAGCAACCCCATTATCCAACTTTAATTTTTAACCTCCCGCACCCTTTATTTCCATCAAAAGCACTCAAAATACACACCATATGTGCTGAAATTCACTCCTTCCACACTTTTTCAGTACAAAGTGGCTATGGCCCTGGGAGCCGGCAGTTGTCTGTAGTTAAAACAAAACAAAAAACCTCATCCAGCCGCTTGTGGTATTTTTGCAAGCCAGGAAAGTGACAGAACACTTCCACTCCAGAACTCTGCCAGAGGTAGTTGTAGCGAATATCACAAGTCTACATTCACTTACCAAGTTCTGCAGGATCTCCTAGACACCTGAATGTGCAGGTTCTAATGTTGCTCAGGTGTTAAAGCAAAAGGATATTAAGGAATGCATGATCATAGACTATTACACTTTCAGAACGTACAATTATGCTGTGTACATCCCACCCATAAAGTACCTTGATGTATCTTTTCATTAACTGCTCATTCATTTTAGCTACCTTATCCCCAAAGCCCAATATGATAGAATTGCATACACATAATGTCTCAGCTATATTCCTTCTTTCATAATAAAGAAGTGGCAATTTCATTCTTTGAAAAACAACATGGTGGTTCATTCTTGGATAGGAATGGGGAACCTGTGGCCCTTTGGGTGTTGTTGAACTATAAGTACCATTATCTCTGAACTTGCTGATGGAATCCAACAATTACAGTTGTAATCTAGAAGAAGTTCAGGTTTAGAAACCCGACATTCCTGGTTCTATAGCCTCTGGATCAGCTGGTATGCCTTTTGAATTCTCATCTCAGAACAGTGGGGTTGCTGAATTTATCCCATTATGTAGCTAAGCTAAGCTATTAAAAAGCTAAGCTAGTAGAGGATCAATTGTATATAAGCATAACCAGGAAACTGGAGGTGTGAGAGTTCCGTCATTTATTCACTGCACTGTCTGAAATGTACATGTGACTTGCAGGAGGTAGTAGTCAAAATAATACTCTGGAAGTAGGGATAGGAGAGAGATTCAATTCAGTTCACATTGAAAGCGAAATCTATAAAATCCATACTTTCCAAAACAATGTGGACTGAAATACAGTTATCCTTAGAATTCACTGAATTTTGCAATCCAGTTGTCTAATCAACCAGTGTTTACAAAAATGCATCTATTAGGAAAGTGTGCATAAAAATGAATATATTAATGGAAATAACATATACAAATGCATTATATTGCTTGTAAATGTGCTTACATTAGTCAAAGCTACATGGAAAAGTGTTTATTATGAGAAATTTGCCCTAAAATGCTGGCGAATTTTCACGAAGGATGATTTTAAAAAATCACAAATTGCTGCAGGAATGTAGAGAAGTGAATGTAAGATCGGAAACATGAGAAACTGGGAGAACTGATATCAACAGATCCTTCCATTCCTATTTGGAAGTAATGGAAGCCTGAAGTACCCTCATATCATACAGAATCTGATTAAGCGAGTTCTCAGCCTCTTTCTTAGATGATAATATCATCATGGCAGAAACAATTGCTTGAAAAAGACACATTATATTCTAGGATTATTAGGCTGGATCCAGATTTAGGCATGCTTAGAATAGACACACTGAAAACAATGGGGCTTAAATTGGTCACATCTAACTTGATCTCTCCTGCCAACCTAGCAGTTCAAAAGCACGTCAAAGTGCAAGTAGATAAATAGGTACCGCTCCGGCGGGAAGGTAAATGGTGTTTCCGTGTGCTGCCTTGGTTCGCCAGAAGCGGTTTAGTCATGCTGGCCACATGACCCAGAAGCTGTACGCTGGCTCCCTCGGCCAATAAAGTGAGATGAGCGCCGCAACCCCAGAGTCAGCCACGACTGGGCCTAATGGTCAGGGGTCCCTTTACCTTTTTAACTTGATCTCAGTGAATCTGCTCAAAGCCTGACTAACAGTACAATCCTAGCATCACCTTAGAAGTAATTTCTATTTAATGCAATGTGGTAAGTGGGATTAGGAGTGTAGGCTAAAGCTGGCTCCAACCCATGTTATTATTGCCATTGATAATTTTTGTGTAATTAGTGGATAAAAGCTACTAGATGGTGCTGTTCTTTGTCCATGTCTCAAATAAAGAACCATTGGAAGCTTGAGGATGCATGCAGTACATAACTTTGTCTGGAATAATGCACTAGCTGAGTAGCTGTGCAAACAAATTCAAGCACTGAGATGGCCAGACTATGAGGATTATTTTGTGGGTCAGCAGCAATGGCTTTATTCCATGCATAAAGAGACCAAAGGACACTATAACACTTTTTTCATGGAACTCTGTGGCATGACCTGTTTGGGTGAAGAAGAAAGATTTATAGGGACATTATTTTTAACCAACTCATCAACGTGAAACACTGTTGTTGTTGTTGTTGGGTTTGTTTGCTTGCTTGTTTGTTTGTTTTAAAGAAACTTTGGTTTTGTGTTAATCAATTCATTGAAAGGAAATAGAACCATCCAATTCTAATTAACAACATTTAAAGAGACTACATAAGTGTTTTCTTGAGATGATGTGCAGTGCAATTCTATACATGGTTACTCTCAGAACATGTTTAGGCTTGCAGACCTATTAAGGAGAGTATAATTGGGAAACATACTGAAAAAATTGCAGTCTGTGACATCTTATCCTTACGTGTGATGCATTCATTAATAGCTCGTTCAGGCTTTGTTATTTATATTACGTTTTTTTATCGTTCTGCAGTTTGAAGAGCCAGGTTCCGTAGCCTGTTTATAGCAGAACTGTGCAATCCAATACTGATTTGAGAAGAATTATGATTTGACAAATTTGGAATTGGGCAGTTTATGAGTTGCGTCAGATTTGTGCAGTTTGCTGTAGCAGATTATTGGTTTTGGAGCTAACTTAACTGTTTTATGTGGACTTGTGTAACTTGAGGGATTGTGCAATTTTCCATACAGTGCGGTACACTCTGATGTGGTTTAAAATTGGAAGCTTTAACTTGATTTGTTTCAAATGAGGCTGTACAATTTTCCATATAGTTGGTGTAATTTCATTTATATGGAGCTAGGACTGTACAACTTTTATTCAATTCGAATTTCCATCACTTTGCTCCCAATCACTTCAAAGAAGTGATGAAACTTAAAAGTTCTCACTGATAGACTGGAGAAAACTTTGTGCAGGTGTATTGTTCCCTTCAAATAAAACGGATTGATTTCCTTTTATTTATATTTAATCTTCCATTCCTTTGATCCTGCATACTGCTGCTATATAAGAGTAAACGAATAACTACAACTCAGCAGCTTACATGACAACACCATATTCTGAACAGACACATGGCTTCTCCTTGCAGAGAAACCTGTTTCTTGGGCCAGGAGTTCCTCTTGCTCTATGATGTCATTTTGCACCGAGAGCTGCAGGGCGACCTCGTGCCTTGTAATTAAACAGAATATCAGCATATTGGATTATTGTGGGTGTGGCAGAATGGGGAAACTCAAGAAAGCCTTCTTGCACCTTGCCTTGCGCAACTGCTGCACAACAGTGCTGTAGGGTTGGCCAATTGCTTCTTAATAATCTGATAAGTCACTTCTTACCTTCCATCTCAACCCACAGCCAGGAAGAAATCTGGGGGTGCTTATTACAACCTCTAAGATCCTGGGATAACACTCCCTGCATTTCCGAGCCAGATCCCTTGCAGTCTACTCAGAGAGTAAAGCCAGCCCACAGTTCTCCGAATTCTTAGAGCTCATTGGAGCCTGCTAGTCTTTAACAACCCTGATCCTAAGCTCCTGTAGTATCAACCCAAGTGATCTAAGCCTGTGGGAGATTACACAATCTTTGAGTTTGGCAAGCATATACACTCTAGTCCTCCAAATTATATGAATGAATGAATGAAACTTTATTTGCGTCAGCCGTCAGCCATAACAACAAAAGAACATTGCAATATAATTGGGAAACACACTGAACCAATTGCAGTCTGTGACTTCTTCTCCTTATGTGTGATGCATTCATTATTAGAACAAAATAAAAAGTTGATTATAAAAACACAGTTTAGGGTCCTGAGTCAGCAGTCAGATAGTGGATCTTATTCTGATTGTGCAAGCTTTGCTGTCATCTGCTCCTCTTGTTCTGCCAGGAGAAAGGACACTGTGGCAGTGATTGAGCAACCTAGAAATATGAAATTTCATTAAGAAAATAAAGGAAGGGAGAAGGTGGCAAATGGACAAAACAGAATGCTGAAATAAAGGAGACTTGGAGAAACAATAATACACATCCTTTCTTAGATAGCTTAACCCAAGAATGAGAAGAAACTGCCAGGGAAGCCAAGGGCATGAGCTATTTACTTTCTTCTGCTGCCACCTACTGACTTGTCCAGGAAATGAATAGCAATATGTTGTTTCTGGAAAGCTTCTCCCTATAGATAGACACAGGTGGAATCTACACACATATAAAAGCATTCTGAAAATGCTTGTTTTAAAAATACATTGAATTTTCCATAAGTCTCACCATCACCATCTAGTGTCACATGTATATTGCACTTAAAACACACTTAAAATGTTTTATTTGCAGCTGAGTCCACAGGCTCTGCATTGCATCCCTCCTATACTTTCCCCCATTCAGATCAATAGCATTTTTATTCTTTATTTTTTTAAGTGCTTAAGTAGTGCTGGATTTTATAGCCTGCATAGCAGGAATTTCTGCAAATGAACTTATTTCTGTTTTTTTGAAAGAGAGAGAGCAAGAGAGAGAGAGAGAGAGAGAGAAGAGAAGAGAAGAGAAGAGAAGAGAAGAGAAGAGAAGAGAAGAAAAGAAAAGAAAAGAAAAGAAAAGAAAAGAAAAGAAAAGAAAAGAGGTAGAAATGAAGAATGGGAAACCAAACAACGTGTCAGGTCCTGAAACCAAAAGATGGAAGAAACACACAATTTGTGGGCAGTTTTGTATATCTGTAGCCTGACACAGATGGAATGGCATAAAATGATCCATTATCAGCTTGGGAGTTGAGGGACAAAAGATACGTATAATTCAGATAAGCGTTGGAAGAGGGGTCTTTAAACTCCCTTCTGCCCACACCAACCACACACTGAAGGCTCCACAGGGTCAAAGAGCACTCTCCAAGCATCACTCTCTGGAAACAACCATCCAAGTAGGACTGGAAGCAGCACAAAGTGGTGCCACCCATCCCTAAACTCAGACAGCTGCTCCAGAAAGATACCATGGCTGATGGTATCGAAAGCTGCTGAGAGGTCAAGGAGAATTAACAAACACACAATTTGGGCAGCTTGAATGCTTACATACTAAGCTGGTGCTTTTGCTCCAGCAGAGTGACTGTCTCCAGTGCAATAAAAAAAAAAAAATAATTATTACATTTGTTAGTTGCTTTATGTTGCCCAGGGCAACCCAAAGCAACTTCCAACCAAACAACCAAATAATAATAATAATAAATCACATTGATACTGTCATGAGTTTGACAGTGTGGGTTGGGGACTAGGCTTTATGTCATTCTAAGCCTGGATCCAGCAAGTGTGAAAATATAAGCCAGGTTAACTTTCCATGTTGAGGTGTTAGTCTGGCTGCCCACGCTTTCCCTGAGCTGGCTGCTAGCTTCAGAAAGTCAAAAGACAAGAGATGAGAGTGGAGTGATGTGACCTTGAGGTAAAACAGCAAGCTGGAGAGAGAGTCAGAGCAACGCTGAAGAGCAATGTTTGATTTATGTTTGAATCCAAGGCTGCGGCTATGGAGGAAACTGTTAGGAGCTCAGCCTACACTCGAGTAGGACCCTGGCAGAGACAGATGCCCAATTGGCATGTTCTCTCCCTGCTGGTTGATCGTTCAGGAGCTTTAAAAGCTTTCTTCAGCCCGAACATCACCGGCACACTTAGGGATCCTCAGAGTCTTCACAGCTTCGCGTGACAGACCTCAGCAACTCAGCATTTTGGCTAATCTACTTTATTTGCATATAAACACACACGGAGCACTGCAACATGGCTCCCTCTCTCTCTAGCATCAGACAGCAAAGGGAAAAAAGAACAAAGGACAATAGTCCCACTTCATGGAACACAGTAACACAAACATCCTGTCTCCATCACATCCCACTCTGTGGAGTCAAAACATACCACGTCATGTGAAAGACAACAATCCCATGACTGCAATCATGGAGCAGGAATTCTAACAGAAACAAGACCCCTTTTGGTGTGGATGCTGTGAACCCCTCCATTGTTGGCTCAGGTTGTATACAGTGGTATCTTAGTTCTCGAACTTAATCTGTTCTGGGAGTCTGTTCAACTCCCAAAACCGTTAGAAAACCAAGGCGCAGCTTCTGATTGGCTGCAGGAGCTTCCTGCACTCAAAAAGAAGCCGCATCAGACGTTCAACTTCCAAAAAAAAATTGCAAACCAGAACACTTACTTCTGGGTTTGTGGTGTTTGGGAGTTGATTTGTTCGAGAGACAAGCTGCTCGAATACAAAGGTTCCACTATATATGTGTAAATAAACTGCATATCGTGAGGACACCAGAGTCTCTGCTGTGCCACATATCCAAAAACCCTGGAATCTTGCAACGCTTGGAGATTGAGGTGGCGCACAATATTACAATAAAATAGTGGAAAGCTTTGGCTTGGTGCCTAAAGATATATGATGATGGTGCCGGGCAAGCCCCACTGGTGAGAGCATTTCACAAATGGGGAGCCACCACAGAAAAGGCCATTCTCCATGATTTTCAGGTAGAATTCAGCAGGGCAGGAGATATCAGACCCTGAGATCATCTCCTGAGGCCCTTCTTCATGTGCCTCTTCCTTGAGAGGTCTAGAGGGTGGCAACACGAGAACAGGACTTCTCTGCAGTGACTCCCTGTCTGTGGAATGCTCTCCCCAGGGAAGTTCGCCTGGTGCCTTCATTATACACCTTTAGGAGCCAGGCAAAAATGTTCTTTTAACCAGGCTGTTGATTGATCTGATTTACAACCTATGCTCTTTTAAAATGTGGTTTACAGGGGTATTGGGTTATTGTTTTTATTTTTATTAGTTATTATGTTGTTTTATATCTTGATTTTATTCTGTGAACTGCCCTGAGACCCTTGGGTATAGGGCTGTATATAAATTCAATAAATCATCATCATCATCAGGAATGTCCTGGGTTATGTGTAAATTGGGCAATATATTTATCAAATCCAATTTGACTGATGTGCATTTAAATCTGAGGTGGGGTGAAAATGTACTGGGTACAGTAATACTATGAGAAAGTTTTATAAAGTATTAGTTTATTTCTTTATTTTAAAAAATCAGACAATCAGGAAAGCAAAGGGACTTTGTTCCTATTCCAAGAGAAACATTTCCTTAGAGGTTCTCTTTTAAATTCTCAATGATTTTATAATACATTCGATCAGCAGCATCAAGACCAAACACAAAATCCAGATGATTCCACTCAGGAATATATTCGTGGTAAAGAAGGTTTTTGATCTTGGGGATTAACATATTGACATCCTCAGGGCCAGAAAGCCAATCTTTTCCAGAACTCCAGACTATTGTTGTTACATTCATATTCCTTATATTGTATTCAGGAGGTTGAACCTTTAAAAAAGATTGAAAGAGAAAATGAGCTCAAATGAAACAGAATAAGATTTTAGCAAAGTTTTGTCCATTTTTTATGTGTAAGGGGAGGGGGAAGAAATGTAAAGAAATATGTCATAAAAGTTATGCACTGTTAAACAAGAAGAACCCTAAATATGGTTTACAAAGGGGATTTTTAAAAAAAATCAATAAGAAGAGTTAACAACAATAATCTAATACTTCTGCAAAGTTAAAATAGCAAAAAACAGATTGAGATCCTGTAGCATTTTTTTATTAGCTTGTTTTACTTTAGTTGTTTGGTAAAAGGTACAGAATATTATTATTATTATTATTATTAAATTAATTTTAATCACTTCAATGTTTTAATCACTTCATCAGGCAGTGTAAGCCAGCTTACTCTCTTGAACAATCTACTTTCTTTCTTTCGCCTTATCACCCTTTCCCCACTGTCACCTGTCAGTTGCTTTTTAGAATAAATACAGCATGGCATTCAATGCTTTAAGGGCAGTGGAGATAGTAAGGGCATTTGCAAACTTTCAGTATTTTTATTTTCATTTTGGAACAAAATCTGAAAAAGTTGGAAAAGGCTCTACCTTGCCATAACGAGCTAGGTTGTCAAACAATCCATAATCATAAGCTTGGAGTTTACCACCAAGGATGCTCTGCAGATAGAAGAGAATCTCAAATGTATGCATGTATCAAGAAAAGGAACAATGGGAGAGGGGAAGGTTAATATTTCCGGTGGACCATACCTGCTTCCAATGGATTATATTCTGCACAGATGTTCCAGATGGGGCTTGGGCTGCATACACATCTATTCGGCTCTGAAAGATAAAACAGCTTCTTTTGCACAACCCCACCCAGGCATCGAAAAGGTTAAACAAGTGACTCAGAATAACAATATTTATAGGATTAGCTAAACGCGCATGCAGTGATGTACAGAACTGTGGCCTGACAACAGCTGAAATTTTGTGTATGATTGCAGTTTGTTCCCTTCTTGCCTCGACTGCTTAGACCAGTGATGGGGAACCTAGTGGACATTGCTGGACTCCCATCAGCCCCAGACAGCATGTTCAAAGGTCAGGAATCATGGGAATTGTAGTCCAATATCTGGATGACCGGAGGTCCTTGGTTTAGACAGAACCAGACAGATAATGTGTCTCTGTTTATCCAAGCCAGGCACCATCTACTCAGTTTCATGTTCCGGCTCCTTCCTTGGTCTTTAAGTGGTCTATACTTGAGTGTGGCCATTGCTTTTCATAATACATGCGATTCAGGAGGAGTAGGTGGATGCAGAAGAGCATATATTAAAAAATTCTACTCACCAGGTTTAGGTTCTTCTCATTAAATCCACACAACATGAACAGGAGGTTGCCACAAATGGGGGCCAATAAGTTTCGGCTGCAAAATTCAGCAGCAACCAAAGAACCAAAAAAAGTTTTTGGTAAAAATTCTTTCATTCCAAACATGGCCTGCAAAATTTCAAAGTGACACTTGTGTTAAGGATACGGTATCCTCGTTATTCCAGTTCCGTAGAGTGATAATATGATCTAAAAAGTCCCAAATTATAAGCACTTAAGATAGGCCAGGCACAGACACTGCTCTGCATGGCAAATGTCTCTAGTTTAAGTACTATTGGAATGCGATGAAATGTGGGCCTTAAGAGAGCCCTTCTAATAGACTATATTATCTATTAATTGATTAAAATTTTGGAAAGGCATCTGCACATGGATCCCAGTGCAAATGAAAATACAAACATTTGTACAATATTAAAACAACAACGTTCAGTGTAATGCGGTAAAATCTAAAGTAATTGTACATCATATATGAAGGACAATCCTAAAGTCCTGAAAAGTTAAAGACCAAGAGTGGCAGGAACAAAGTGAGGTGGGGGCAGGACTTAAAGCAGACAGAATGCACCTCAATGGAGATGCAAATCATCCCCTCCCTGGTCAGCAGATTTGATGGATTGTGAGGAAACAATCCTCCTCCTTCTCGGCTGACCTGCACAGATCAGCTGACCTGCACTGTGTATCCTGTGTGTGCATGGGATAAGTGTGTGAGCAAGAGTGCGAGGTGGCCACACCCACTGCTGTCCACAACTGCTGTTGGCATGGGGCCCCCCAGAGGCTTAGCCATGAGTGAATGTGGTCCTCAAGTCAAAAACATATAGCCAGTGCTGCGTTAAACCAACGGTCTGCCTAGTTTACAAGGCAAAGTTGTCCACTGATGCACTTTTTTCACGGGGCCACTGCAAGGTTTAATAAGGGCCTGGCCAAAGTGCGCTCTGGTGGTGCCTTTTCACAGCCTCCCGGTTGTTTCACCCGAAGCTTACCAGGAGATGGGTGTTGGCAGTTGCAGGCAGCAGAGGAAATGGGCAGCTGCGGTGAAGGCACTGCAGACCTAGCCACCCGATACTACGACTGCCGCCATGCTTCACTTCACAGCGCCAGGCCACAGAGAAAAAAAGAGGCTGACGTCAGCTCCAATGCTTGCCCAACCCACGTCAGGTGTTGATGCCCAGCCTGGCAGGCATCACACAGTGCTAAAGGGTAAGGAGTTGCTCTTGTGGTTCTTAGGCCGCAGCAGCACTAAATTGTTTACCACTACAGGGTATTCTGCTCTGGATCTGTATAGTGAAGACTCAGAAGAACGGCATACCTTGATTTGCACTTCATGAAGCAGAGAGAGCTTTGCCATAGGAGTTTTAGCATATTTAACTGTGGCAACGGGAGCCAAGGCAATGTACAACTTGATTTTTGCAGCCAGTCGAGGATTGGTAGAAAAAGCTATAAAAGCTGAGGGGAAGAAAGAGGAGAGAGGAACAGGTTTTGTCATCAAAGAAAGGAACTGGGGGGGGGGGAGTTTAATGGTAAACTTGAAGAACTGGTTTGTTGACATTTTAGCTTCTAGGGACAAGGCAAAGCCAGGACCCCACACCCCACGCATCACACAACTACAAGCAAACAAGTTTAGCAAAATCGTCATCTACAACTTCATATTTCACTGCATGTGGCTATGCAGAGTGAATGTAAATAGGAACCTTTAAATAGGTTGCAATGCTAGGCTTGCCTATTTGGAAATAAGTTTTACGTGTACCTGCTGGTCAAGTTGCAAGCTTTTGAACTTACCCATGGTGGTTCCTTGTGAATGGCCAATATAAAACAGTTGTTTCTGTCCAGTTTTCTGCAGAACATAATCTATAGATGCCGGAAGGTCATATTTTGCCATCTGATCAAAGCTGGGGGGGGGGGAAATATTATCTACATTAAGCTGGCTTCATGGGGATAACAAAGGACTTTCCAGACTCTTTGAATTCCAGAATGTTATGTCAGGACTATTATCTTCCCATTTGCACTGTGCTCAGTAACTGCAGATACTCTGAGGTTACTGAGAGAAGAGGGCCTAACATTATGATCTTTTCAGCACAATAGATGCTGATGTGATCAATGTGGGGCTGTCTGTAATGAGAGCTTTATAGCTGGGACAGGAATGCTGCACACTTTTGCTGTGCAACAATCAGGTTACCTGAATTCCCAGAACTCCACTGATCTGGGTGAAAGAAACTGATGTCTTCTGGACCAGCTGTTCCCTCGGCTGTTTCCTAGCCAAACATCATAGCCAGCATCAGCTAGCATGAATGCCAGGCTGTTATGAGGAAGGTTTTGGAACCAGTTTGCAGCATCTACAAGCAAGCCATGCTGCAGAAATACTACTGGCCTTGGCCCTGAAAGAAAGGAAAAAAGAGGGACGCTGAACAATCTGGGGGATGCTTTGACTGGGCCCATTTTTATGACGCAGTAATTTTCCACCGGTGCAGCTTCAACTTGCACACACAGTATATCAGGGACAGGGAAATAATTTGGATAAATGTCTTCAGAACATGAGAAGATTCTTGTATGATTGGCATGTTC
Source organism: Podarcis pityusensis (assembly GCF_964106645.2). Taxonomy (NCBI): domain Eukaryota; kingdom Metazoa; phylum Chordata; class Lepidosauria; order Squamata; family Lacertidae; genus Podarcis; species Podarcis pityusensis. Next base: position 19,986 of record NW_028293377.1, read on the forward strand.
ATTTGTTTAATAGCACATCCAAGGACAGATGATAAAGTGAGTTGAAATTTTACATTCCTCTTCCTAAAAGGACAGGATATTTAGCACATGCCACCCGTCTACTGTTGAAACGCATCAATAGTCTCCTCATCTTCCATTTCCAACTGTGCAGGTGTAGCTGTTTCATTAATTGGTCGTCCATCAAGTCTGAATCTAAACTGTCTCATTGACAAACCCTGCCTCTCACAATAGGCCTTCATTAGTTTACTTAGTGGTGTGTTGCATTTTGTTTTACTTTTAAATTGATATGGTCATTCTCCGTTTTTTACTCCTTCCTTGGGCTTCTCCTAGGACATGGTGTCATGTCAGGCAGGGACCTCTCAAGGAGCCAGTCCGTGCATGCTCGGAGCCCCCGGCTTCCTGCACTCTCCTCTCCCACCCCCTTTCTGGCCTCCTATCATTATCTTTGAACTTTGGCAAGCTCAAAGGCAATGATGTCGGAGGATTCCATAGGAAACAGAAGCAGAAATTGTTGATATTCACTTCTTAGTCCCATGTCCAGAGCAGAAATCAATCCAGCAAATACAATTGGCATTTGCTGTTGTTTTCAGTCCACAAATGATATGTAATTGATTACTACACACACACACACACACACACACACACACACACGACTTGCATTTCCTCTGCATTTAAATAAATGGTGTGGAATAATGTAACAATAAAATGATTACCTCTGTAATTATGTAAATTACATAATTTACATAATTATGTATGTAATTATGTATGTATGCCAGAGGACAGTGAAAGGAATAACTTAGTTTTGTCAGAAGCTGAACTGCAGAATGGAAACAGTGCTGAATGCAATGAATGCAGGTCATAATTGAAATTGATGATTTTTTACATCACCACTCAATGGTAACTTTTGTCCTGTAATATATCACTTGCTGCTATATTAGATTATGGATCTATTGCTAAATACATATCTGGAAAAGTCTGTATGTCTATTGTAACTACTGGCTGCAAATATTTTGACATGCTCTATCTGAGCTAACCTGTCCCCAGTAGCAGTGATGCCACTCTAATTTTTAACCCCACTTTCAGTGCCCCAGACATGCACAGAGAAGGGTCAGATGAGTGGGAGTGGGGAGCAGAGGAAAGTTGAGCAATTTTAAAATTCAGGAGGCAAACTAGATATTTATACACAGATTGAAGGGAGGGGGGAAATGATTCCCCCTTTAAAAGCATATTAATTCTTAAGCATTGTTAAGTCTTAATGGAAATCAAGCAAATAAGAATTTATAGTACAAACTCGCGCCTGGGTCCGGCCTGTCAGCTCTGCCATGTGGAATTCTGAAGATGGTAAGTATATAGCCATCGTCTGTCATGACATCATGTTCTTCAGCAGGGTATTCCCAGTACTCGATGAGTGATTTCTACAGGGACACACACAATATTTAAAATCAGTTTGAGAAGCTTTAAAAGGCTCTGCTACAAGTAAGTATTGTAAGTATTCTGTCACAGCTCATAGGGTCTGGAGGAGGAGTAAAATCCAGACACAGCCATGTGAATGAGAGCACGCCTTGCTCATGCATTCCCTTCTTTTTCACTTCCTCTCACATCTTTGACAATGTTGTGGGAGGAAGGAAAGGAGCATACCATGTATGGGGAAGGGGGAAGAAAAGAATCTGCCTCACCCTCTTTGTACAGAACAATGGTAGTAATAATCTGGCCCTCACCCATCCCTCATAAAGTTTCTTTTTAGGGATGCTTCTCTTTTTCCAATGATAATAATCATTGTGGCCCCTAGAAGCTTTCCAACTCGTGTGTCCCCTGGAGTAGATCTGAGCTCAGTCAGCGTGGAATGATGTTTGGCAGAGAACAGGTCACACATTTTGTGGGCTGAACCCATTTAACTGATCCCCTAATGGGCTTCTCTCATTCTGTGTCTTGAGGAACATTCCCTGCTTTACATTACTTACCGCATTTAAAGTGGCTTCATAATCAACCGATCTATCCCCAATAAGTCCATGAGCTAATGCAGAGCCATAAACCAAGCAGATGAGAATGGAAGCCCACGACATCGTCTGTTTGCCTGTTGGGAATGGATCTTAATTAGCACACCCAAATTTGATGAGTTTGAGCTAACTTCACATGCGTCAATGTTATGCGTACTCAAGGCTTCTAAAACGATCAGCTTGGCGTCTTTCATCGGGTCATTGCACTTCAGGTAAGTCGACAGTGTTTTCAAAGAAAGAAGTGAATTAACTGCTCTTAGGAGCACCGTCCTGGGACGCAGGTGGCTCTGTGGGTTAAACCACAGAGCCTAGGACTTGCCAATCAGAAGGTCGGCGGTTCAAATCCCTGCGATGGGGTGAGCTCCTGTTGCTCGGTCCCTGCTCCTGCCAACCTAGCAGTTCGAAAGCACGTCAAAGTGCAAGTAGATAAATAGGTACCGCTCCGGCGGGAAGATAAACGGTGTTTCCGTGCGCTGCTCTGGTTCGCCAGAAGCGGCTTCGTCATGCTGGCCACATGACCCGGAAGCTATACGCCGGCTGCCTCGGCCAATAAAGCGAGATGAGCGCCGCAACCCCAGAGTCGGTCACGACTGGACCTAATGGTCAGGGGTCCCTTTACGTTTACCTTTTAGGAGCACCGTCCTAGACAGAAATCAACACTCAGCAGATAAGAAGTATTGCAATGTTGGCCACTTATTAAAGTTTGCAAGAACAAAGAAATTAACAGTACCTCCAATTTGGTCCCCTTCTGCAATAACAAAAATAAACAAAGCACTTCCTGTCAAATAACATGTTACATTAGCTGCGTATCTGTGCCTTTAGGTTTCTACCCTTCCCCCTACACAGCAGCAAACCAGATCAGCAATAGGGAAAAATAAGTTCTCATCGAAGTGAAAATTAGAGGGGGTTTTCCTCAATGCAGATTGTAGGCACTGAGGGGTCGGTTGGGTGGTCTGAACCAGGACTGCAGCAGGTGAGTTAAAGTCACCCTAACACCATGCTAGGGTCCCTATCTGCATCAGGGTCCCTATGCTTACAATCTGTGTAAAACAAACAAACCAGCCCTGCATTTAAAGGCACAGATATGGAGCTAAACGTACCATATTGTTTGGCCCTTGTATGAAACATGGCTACCGCTGCAACTCAAGTTTTCTCCATCCATATACATTTTCCACATTATATATCATAGGTCTCTTCTGCAGTAGACAGCAACCATCAGTTTTCTGTCAATCTGCCCCCCTCTGTGTAGAGAGAGGACATCTTCTACACCTATATCAGCAGAATCCATGTGCTGTACACATTGTGTGTGAACGATAAATCTAGTATCAAAAACATCTTCGATCTAACCGTATACACACTTATACACACCCAGGACAGTTCCGAGAACCTTACCTCTGAAGATCCGATGCTTCGAAATGATTCAACTGCAAAAACAGCAGCACCTGCAAAAGTCAGAAAATGCTAGTAAACCTAATGAAGGGCAGAGCTAAAACATTTAAGATGGCAAAAGGGAGCCACAGTTCTCTCACTACATACCGTTTAGAATAAACTGTGTCTCTTGTTGACCGAGCCTTTCTAATATATAAACTGTGGCGCTCAGGGGCTAGGGAGGGGAGAAGAATGCAGGGGTGACGTAAATAACTGTGACACTGTCTTGGCTATCAAAAGACAACAAGCCACTTGAGATAAGATCTTCTTACAGTTTAAGCAACCACTTGGGTCGGTTCTGCTTACATCCCCCTTTCCTCCTCCCAAAAAATATTTAAGTGCACTTTTAAAAAATGATACATCTAACATCTTTACAGGGTCCCAGTTAACCTTCATGAAAAGGTTAGCTCATAAATCAGAGCAGTTGCATGCTTTCCTAAGCTATTGTGAAACAGCTACGCAAATTACGTTTGGACAGCCAATTAATTGTTGGCTTCCAGAGGCTATTTTGAAAGTTTTTGTCAAACAAGGTTAATGTTAATCTCAAAGTTAATTTAGGATTAACATTAATCTTAAAGCTAATCTTAAAAAAGCAGGGTTTGTATAAATAAGAGAATGAAGAAATCAGTAAATCATGCTGTTTCAAAATCACAGCCTTGTGGTGATCCTTCAGTGGAATGGGGAAACTGCGAGGGTTTCCCCCTGTTCTTACCTGTGGACAACTGGTGGGATAAGGATGTGTCAGTAAGGTCAGACGTCTGCCCAGGCTGACAGCCCAGGCACTAGCATTCAGTGCACTGCCAGGTTGCACCCCTACAACTGACTGCCATGCCAGACATAGCATTGGACTATTACCTTTGCACCATGTACAAAGCACTTTTTTTAAAAACGGGGAAAAAGAAGCAAAGGTTCAGCCAGAGCAGTAAACAGCTGCTGCTGGTGGTGGTGCTAAGCAAACTCAGCTAAGTCAGTAAAAAAAAAAAAAAAAAAAAACCCTGCTGCAATGCCCCCACCTACCAAACGTCAAAATGAGGGTAGCCTTCACATCGGCAAGATTAAATGTCCTTCCACGAGCAGATTGGATGGGCTGAAACAAAGGAATTCCTAAGAAGGACAGAGCTTGTGGTTTAGTCAATAGAAGATATAATTCATGAATGCCCTTTTTATAATGATCTTAGAAACAATTGCAGGTATATTTACCCATTGTTAAGATCACAGAAGGGAAGCTGATCCCAAGCAAAGACCTGTTTTCTGCTGTCTGATGTAGTATATACTTCAGAATATCTAAGTTTCCTGCTTCAAAAAAATCTGTGCTATTAAATTTCAAATTTCCTGCTTCAAAAAAATCTGTGCTATTAAATTTAAAAATTAAGAAGCAGAAATGTAAATCTTAATAATAATAATAATAATAATAATAATACTTTTGTTATTGTTTTCATGTGTAGAATGGCTGTCTGCTAACACACAATAAACTGTCTTGACTTGGCCCAGTCTTTCTGTGTGGCCTTCTTGCTCTTCTGCCGTCTATTCATCACTACACCATTTCAGGTCATAGACTCCAGGGGTTGGGGCTGGTGAGGTCCAGCGGGCAGCAACACAGAGGAGCAGCAACCGTAGTGCCAAGGATTAAGTCATCCCAAGCCCCAGCCTGGTCGAGTCAACCCAGCCCAACCAGGCTGTGCGTCTGCAGGTACTGAGATTCTTGTCTGGACCTGTGAAAACCTGGAACCTCTGCTGGCTGCCTTTAAGATATGTTGTTGGTATCCGTCTGTCTCAGGCGACAATGGAGGGAGTGCCTCTGGGGGTGAAGACAAACTGTTGGACGGTTGCAGCGCCCGCTGCTGCTGTAGAGATGGACATATGGGAAAGACATGTTTTGTTGCAGCTGGGGCAAATGAAGGCACCTGGTTGTGGTGCTTCGGATGCCCTATGGCATTTATTTGCGCTCCCCCAGTAGTTGATCCACTTCTGGTCACTGCCATGTATACACAACCTGACTGTCTCCAGGCACTGCGGTTGTCTGCATGGGGTTCTTACATGGTGGGGTTGATGTTGCCAGCCTTCATGTCACGCTTGTAGACATCTTTGCAACACACGGTTGGTCTGCCCAACGGGCCTTGAAAAATAAAACTGCTAGTATCACAATGCTTTTATATACGATACAATATTATAAACCTTATTGTCATTGTCCCATACAGAACAACGAAATTGAAAAAATCTACACCAGACATTCAAAAACCAACAAGCCTGCTATCCCAGCTATCCCAGCCTGGTTAACCCCCTAAAAACTCTGATACCCCATAATTAAATACAATAAACTCCCACAGAGACTACCTTACACTGCGTTTAAAACCAAAATCGCATTTGGATAAAACCTGTTTCTCAGGCGGCTAGTCCTAGTCTTTATAACCCTGTACCTTCTTCCAGAAGGCAGAAGCTGAAAGAGATAATTTCCGGGATGCGCACTATCCTGCACTATCTCTACAGCTTTCTTATGATACCTGGCAGCATAGATTTGATCCAAGGCGGTAATGGGGAACCCAATTATTCTCTCCGCAGTCTTTACAACCCTGGACAACATTGTTTTTCCCCTGACTGTGCAACTCCCAAGCCACACATGCATATACATTTAATACTTGGGTCAGAACCAAGGACCAGGTTCAGTTCTTCTTTTATATCATGCTTGATATTTTAGGCCACTGTGTCTACAAAAAAATATTTAAGTGCCCTGGCTTCCTCAGTGCAAGTCTGGGTTTCATATTCTACACTTGCCTAGTTGTTTCTATTCCCCGATTCTGCAAACCGGGAATTTGTTGCATGTGATTAAAGAGACAGTATAAGAAAAGTGTGTGCAAGTGTCACAGTGCCTAACTTCTACAATCAATACGCTTCTAAAACCATCAATACGCTTCTGCAATCAATACGCTTCTGAGAGATCTCTAAAGAATAGAAAACACAACAGAGAGAGCGAGAGAGAATAAATATACAGTGGTACCTCTGGTTACATACTTAATTTGTTCCGGAGGTCCGTTCTTAACCTGAAACTGTTCTTAACCTGAAGCACCACTTTAGCTAATGGGGCCTCCTGCTGCCGCTGCACCGCCGCTGCACAATTTCTGTTCTCATCCTGAAGCAAAGTTCTTAACCCGAGGTAATATTTCTAGGTTAGCGGAGTTTGTAACCTGAAGCATATGTAACCCGAGGTACCACTGTATGTTACTTGGCACATTCTTCTGTACGGAGATGTAGCTAAACTGCAT